>NW_019254008.1:752616-774003 GCF_002742605.1 Olea europaea var. sylvestris
TCCTTATATTTATTTGTTTTCCCTTAATGTAATTAAAATAAAAATTTAAGTTTGAAAAAATTAAGGAAATTAAGAATTCCTTCTGACACAAAATTTTTCAATTCTCTTTTGAAAGATGTAACATAATCGTTTATGTCATAACGAAGCGAAATGCTCATTGGTTAATTTATGTTTAATACCACGTGAATTCACATGCAATGTTTCTTTATAAGAGGCAACTGTATTAAATAGATATAGGTTATTATAACTGGAAAAAGAACTCGTACCCACAATATTTGAATTTAGAAAAAAACTAAACTTACTATTTCCAATTGAACAATAGTAACCGAATTTGTCCAATGTCAAAACGAAAATCAAATTTCATCCAAAAAGATGGTAATACAGATGTCTCTTTCAAATCCAATTAATAATCATTCTTTAACAATAACCTAAAAGTCTTTATAGCCTTAACTTTAATTGATTTTCCATCGCCTCCACTTAGATGAATCTTTCAACATCAATTGGTGTTAGGTTGTTTAGGAAACCCCGCATAGAGATGCTTATTTGAACAATGACATCGAAATTTATCTATAAAGTGTGTCTAGGTACTGAAACTAAATTAACCTCGAAACGGACCCAAATGAGAAGTGTATTTGAGTTTACACGCCAAGCGTGGTATTAGTACAGTCTCTTTTTACATATTTCAAATTTTTACAAAAGTAACAGTTAGATGATTAATCATTTTTAGGTTTTTGCTGTTTCTTTTGAATTGAACTAGATTCAGCTTCTTTTATTCTTTAACTAGTCCTTAGAGTTACTTACCAAGGGAATACTTCCAATTCTTTCTTACTTTAGATTTTATTCTTCTTGCACACACTATGAAATGAGTTCATTAAGAGTCAACTTCCCCTTTTGACAAGTGTAATTGGCTTTAAATTAACTGAATAATGTTGGGGGAGTGGCCTATAGATATCGTTATGAATTAGTTCTAAGATGTACAAAGTTCTATTGACTCCTAATCTCCTTATATTTATTTGTTTTCCCTTAATGTAATTAAAATAAAAATTTAAGTTTGAAAAAATTAAGGAAATTAAGAATTCCTTCTGACACAAAATTTTTCAATTCTCTTTTGAAAGATGTAACATAATCGTTTATGTCATAACGAAGCGAAATGCTCATTGGTTAATTTATGTTTAATACCACGTGAATTCACATGCAATGTTTCTTTATAAGAGGCAACTGTATTAAATAGATATAGGTTATTATAACTGGAAAAAGAACTCGTACCCACAATATTTGAATTTAGAAAAAAACTAAACTTACTATTTCCAATTGAACAATAGTAACCGAATTTGTCCAATGTCAAAACGAAAATCAAATTTCATCCAAAAAGATGGTAATACAGATGTCTCTTTCAAATCCAATTAATAATCATTCTTTAACAATAACCTAAAAGTCTTTATAGCCTTAACTTTAATTGATTTTCCATCGCCTCCACTTAGATGAATCTTTCAACATCAATTGGTGTTAGGTTGTTTAGGAAACCCCGCATAGAGATGCTTATTTGAACAATGACATCGAAATTTATCTATAAAGTGTGTCTAGGTACTGAAACTAAATTAACCTCGAAACGGACCCAAATGAGAAGTGTATTTGAGTTTACACGCCAAGCGTGGTATTAGTACAGTCTCTTTTTACATATTTCAAATTTTTACAAAAGTAACAGTTAGATGATTAATCATTTTTAGGTTTTTGCTGTTTCTTTTGAATTGAACTAGATTCAGCTTCTTTTATTCTTTAACTAGTCCTTAGAGTTACTTACCAAGGGAATACTTCCAATTCTTTCTTACTTTAGATTTTATTCTTCTTGCACACACTATGAAATGAGTTCATTAAGAGTCAACTTCCCCTTTTGACAAGTGTAATTGGCTTTAAATTAACTGAATAATGTAGGAAGAGAAATCAAAATCATATGCACGAGTAAGACATTAGACAACTCAAGCTTCAATACCTTTGGTTTTGAAGAAAGATGAGACACATTTGTGAAGTTCTCTCGTATTTTTCTTTAGCCTTATACTTTAGTAAAACCAAGTTTGTCAGAAGTGTACTAGTTTCAACCTTATCGCCTTTTTGTAAAAGCATTTTGAAATATTTCTTTAAAAAATTTCTTAGTAGAGCCCCCTAAATGTTGCTGGGGTTTTATGCTTCGTGTTCATAAGACTTATGCAGTTTCAATGATCCTACTCATTCAAGTCCCATTTTATTAACGGAACTCATATTCGTAAGAGTGGTGATTTGTCCAGTCCTTAACACAAGGTTTAGATCCATGCCACCAAGAACGATGCAAACGTTCTCTTTTCAGCTCTTAAACTTTGGTTTAAGCACAGGAATTGAATTGATGTTGACAGGTATTGCAAATTTATATGGATTAATCGAATAGAGAACCTAAATAACATGTTTATATGGAAATCCGCATTGGACAATCAATAATTTCAAATAATGGTAGACCCCAGACCGAACACAACAATTGATATTTAATCTTTGAACAGAAATATCAACTTGTAAGTGGTATTCTTGGTATAGTAATCAAATATTGAGAATAAATCTGATCAAACATCAAGTCAATCTGTGGACCAGCTAAATGTTCACATAATAGAAAACTTACAATTGTCACATATTTATTACCACAGGGAGTGCAAATAACTCGACAAAATATTGACCTTCCGTTGGACCATGAATATCCACATAAATCACGTATACACAACCTTCCAAATATTTCAAGTAAATTAGTTTAAGCAAAAAAAGGTTACGTTTGTAGCATATTGCTTTAACTAATCTATTTTAGAAAATTAATAATTTGAAATAAATATTAAGTAGCAGTATTTGAAATTGATTGCCCTTTTATATTTTTATTTATATATATTTTTTTCTCTTTTGTGACCAAAAGAAAAAATAACACAAAAATTGACACCAGGCCGGCACTATGACGCTGGTTTTCCAAATTATGACTTTCAACCCGAAAATTCTTTCTCGAAAAATTCTGAATTTCGAAATTTATGCCTAAAATTCATATTCCAAGACTCAATATATGAATTTCAACCACAAAAATCTTTCTTTAATCCCAATGGTTTAACATAGAGTCGGATTTGATTCCACTTGTTGAAACTTTAAACTTTATAAAATAGAAACTTTAGCACTTGAAAACCTATATTCCTCTCTTGCCAAGATCCTCTATATCAAATCATCAAGAAAATTAATAATACGGAATAAACCTTAATTCTTGGGGAATGATTTTTTATTACTGAATCTTGATTCCAGATGTTGAATCTTGAAACTTGAATAGCAATATTTTCATCTTTGACTTCTTCACTTTTTGCCCCGTTTGTTGCCCCATTTAATTTTTTATTTTTTTTTATATTTTGAAAGTTTCGAATTATATTATTATTAGAGAATAAAATATAAATTCAAAATGGGTTTTTAACGGGTGAATTGTCTAGAAATAAAATTATTTTTAATTTCTTTTTCACTTTTTTCTTCACGGGGCAGTTCGGGGTGGGGCATCCTCGCCCCGCCCCGCCAACCCGTTCGGAGCAAATTTTTTTGCCTCATTCGGGATGGGGCGGGTTTTTTTTGCCATCCCTAGTCCCACGTGATAAATTAAAATTTTCCCAACAATTAGCATTCGTTCTTACTATCAACACTCGAGCACGTGCAAAAGAAAATTAAAATGTCGACAGAAAGAGTTCATGTTGCTAAGCTGAAAGAATCACAAATTAAACAGATACTTCGTTTTTACATTATATCCTGGCTTGAACCTTTGCCCAAATTGTAAGTGCACATAATATTCATGACGAATCAATTTTGATAGAACATGCTCCTCACTCGTGGTTTTCCTATATATTATGTTACTGCCTAATGGATGTATGGCTTGCTCTTTTTTTTTTTTTTTTAAATATATTTTTCAGTACTTTGATATCTTTATTGTAATGTATTTGTTAAATCTCCTTGAGATAAATGAATGTGGTGTATTTAGTCAAAGAAGATTTTGACAGTGCACTTATTAAAATTACAAGCAAGCAACTTTTACGTTATAAATCAAAGAATTAGGAAAATGTGAGAACTCAAGTTTAAATTAATAATATTGATCGGGAGATTTGAACCCTTCTCAAATTTAAGAATTAAGATGACTTTTCTTGGAAACTAGGTAGAATCTCTTTCATACCTCCATGCCTATGGCTGAGCCATGCTATAATCTATCTTTCTGAATACAATTGGCAAGAATATAGTGATTTAAAGGGGATAAAGAACTTTGAAACACATATTTCAGTCTGGGTAGAAAATATTTTAAGATCTTCATCTTGTTGTTCTCTTACCCGGTGATTTCCTGAAATATTTGTCAATGAAACATACTTACTACTGTATGAAGCTTAAATGTTAAAACCAAAAACTTGAGATACGGTCACTTTTAACCACGGCCATTAAAAATGGCTACTTTAAACGTTCTTTTATTATATTGTAACTAGTAGTAGTAGTAGTAGTAGTAGTAGTAGTAATTTTGCCATTTTGATACATAAGTTTAAGGACGGACTTTGAGCTTTTTAAAGCATTGTGATGTAAAATTGAGTGTAAATTGATATTTCTAAAATTATTTTTGCATCCTCATTCACATCCAGATGGATTTAAATTCAAATTTTGCTCCAATGAAAAAATTTTAATTTACTTTTTGTCTCTTATGTATATAACTTTTGCCAGAAAATGCAATTTGCATTTATCTGCATATCTTCATTGGATAGGTTTTTGGCCATTTTGGACATCTAAATAAAAATTTAGATCTATTTTACACTACGATTAGAGATGCTCTAATTATGCCTAATACAATGTTTTCGTTTTCCTCTTTCGCCCTTCTTATTTAATTGTCACGGTAGGAAATTGTTGACACACAAAGTTCAGTCCAAGTTGAATAGCCCAAGGAATGAAGCCTAATTAGAAGATCCCCAAAATCAAATAGCCCAAAGAAAGACCCAGTCAGGCAATGCAGGATAAAGGCCCAAATAAGGAAGCCCATGAACGCGAAAATACCATCGCCCAAGATTGCAAGTCACCCAAGATTTGAGCGAATGAATTGTCATGCAGTCGCCCAGGGCCGTGACTCTGCTCTCGTCCAAACATTCGAGTCGCCCAGCATCTTAGCAAATATAAAAAGTTATGGTTACCCAAAAGTGCAGTTAATGAATCAGTTATTGGGTAATCCTATCACGTTTCACGATTCAAGGAATTCAATTGAAGACGGTTGAACGACAAAAGTCATGGCAACAGTTAGAGAAGGCCGTTCCATGACAAGTTGGCTACTACAAGGAAAGTGGGCAATTATAGAGCGATCAAGCAGTTTTTTAAGCGGTTGATCACGAAGAAATCATCCAGGGAGTATAAAAGGAAGAAAAGATATAGAGCAAAAGAACCCCGAATCAAACACTCTCAAACAGAGAATATGTTACTTTCAATTTCTTAGTTTAGATTTAAACACTTCTTTTACAGTAACTCGTGTGCTTGCGCCCCTTGGAGGCATTCTGTTTTTATTTTCCAATTGTAAAGTCATCGCCAATAAAAACGCCCCTTTTTGGGACTTTGTCTCAAGAGGTTTGAGGTTTGTCCCTTACACAATCGTCTGATCCCTTTTTAATTGTTAGCGACTAACCCGCGCGAAACAATTTGGTACACCCAGTGGGACAGTGGTGTTTGGTGTTGAAGATACAAAAGGTGAAACAATATGCTTCAGAGATCCGACAAGGAAGCAGCAAGTCAGGGAGGAGTCCTGTCTGTGATCGAGCGATATGAGGAGCAGCATAGCTCTCCACGAACAGATGGACAGAATCAGAGCAGTAATAGTCGTTACGAATCAATGGCAGAGTTGAGTCCTCGAACTATGCGTGCACTACTTGGAGAACTCACACAAGATGTCGTTGAACAAGTAAATCTTCGAAATATTCATAATATGGAAAGATTTACCCAGAATGGGAATGCACATTATGACAATATGGCCAAACAACTGAATATTTTGAATGAAATAATGAATAAGTTAGTAGGCCAAATTTGTCAACCAGTTATGCCTCTTACAAACCATTTTCAAACTAGGACAATTGTGGGACATAATTCCCCAGTCCTAAATCTAAGTCAAGGGGTAGAACCACATTTCGGTCCCTCTACTTCAAACCAAGGGGATGGTGTAATGCCAAATCAAAATAATGGTAGTGGTACGCCTAACTTGGGGGGTAATCCAAATGTAAGAGATCATGTCCTAAATAACGGGCAGAATACCCCACGTGCTAATGAGGGAATAAATGTTCAGGCTAATGGTAACAATGGTCCAAATTATGGTAATTTTATTCCTAATCAAGGATCAAATATTAGGCCTCAAGCAAATCAACCGGTCAACCAACCTGTAGGGATTCCATATGACCCCAACGTCATGTTGAGGAATCAGATTATGAAAATCGTACAAGACCAGATGGCTTTTGGGGTACGTCCTGTCATTAAGCTGACCTACACAAAGCCATATCCTGATTGGATAGACCAAGCATATCCATGGCCTAGAGGGTATAAAGTGCCAGAATTCTCACTGTTTACCGGTTTAGGGGAGGTGTCTATTCTAGAACACATAGAACGATTCACACTACAAAGTGGTGACGTAACTGATTATCATAAAATGAGGCTTTTCCTTAGTTCATTAACAGGAGTAGCTTTCTCCTGGTTCATCAATTTGCCAGCGAATTCTGTTCAAACATGGCAACAGTAGGAACAATTATTCCACGCTCAGTTTTATAAGACTGAGTCTGAAGTTACTTTGGCCGATTTGGCGAACCTACGTCAAATGCCAAACGAATGGGCAGAAGGTTTCCTCCAAAGGTTCAAGACAGCAAGAAGTAAATGTTTTGTACCTCTGCCCGAAAAAGAGTTTGTAAAAATCGCTCAAGGTTATTTGAGTTTTGATTTAAAAAAGAAATTCCAAGACAAGGAATTTTCTGACCTTTTCCAATTGAGCGCGAACGTGATTAGGTATGAACGATTGATAAGAGAAGAAGAGCAGATAAAAAATTCTAGTAAGGAGACTTATTATATAGACCCAAATTTTGATGTTCATACCATCAATAACGAGTCATACGATCAAACCGAAATGTGTTTGGCCGAATTAGTCAAAGGAGACACGTATACTTGTCCTATAATGGCTAAGCCTAGACCATCGGGTAAGGATGAGCCTATGAAAGATGAAAACGTAAAAGCTAGGACGTTCTCGTTCGATGTAACCAAAACTGACCTTATATTTGATAAATTATATAAGGATAAGCAGATAAAGTTGAGCGATAAGCATAAATTGCCAAACCCTGAACAAATAAAGGGTAAAAAATATTGTAAATGGCATAATGCATGGTCACATTTGACTAACAATTGCTTGGTTTTTCGCCATGTATTACAGGATGCATTGAATCAGGACGAATTAAGTTCAATGATAAGAAGAAAATGGCAGTGGATGAAAATCCTTTTCCACAGCCACTTGGAGTGAATATGGTGACGTCTAGTTTCAAAAACAAGTTACCAAAATTCAAATTGGTTATAGATGATGGAGAAGAAGACCCTGGACCACATCCCAGTGTCTTTGAGCGTATCAAAGGGAAGGAGCCAAAGAAGGATAAAAACGTCTTGTGTGCAAGATGTAAGAGAGAAGTGAGTGGGAATACGGAGAAACCAGGGATATGGCAGCATCTCCATCGCCCTACTCTCCTCCCAAACGCTCAGCCTGGTAGAGGGCGAGGTACATCGTTCTGCAAGGGACCACCTTTTGAGAGGCAGTTCAGGCTAGTAGATAATGGGAGAACATTCAGGCCGCAACCTCGCCGACCAAATGTATGGCATTCGTTCCGGTGTAATGCAGGAAGGGCAATACCCTTCGACGAGATGACTAGAACCCAACAAAGGCGTTTCCAATGAAATTATGGACGAATGATGAGGCAACAACAAGGAATGCCACATCCTAAGGCGCCTAAACTACTCAAGGTAGCCAATCAAAATGTTCTCAAAGATAGTGAAGAGACCGGTACAGATGAATCAATGAAAAAGTTGCCAGAAACTTCTTCTGGGAGATTGAAGTTTGAGCGAGACAGAAAGGATGGAGAAGATCCAGATCAGCCCCTTACTATTCAGTTCGGTACGTTACCTCCTGTTGTGGCTAATAACTATTTACTAGCCAATGAGATCAAAAATAAAAAGAAAGAAGAAGAAGAAAGAGAGGATAACGAAGGAGAAGCATGCGTGCTGAAATGTGAAAAAGGCCAGACTTCTAGAGAGGCCTACAATGGTGAGAAAGATGATGGTATGACAAACATTGAAGAGGAAATTGATCTGAAAGCAGAAAGGAGAAGAAGAGGAGCATCGCACAATACTCTGTTGAAGCAACTACATCGAGAGGGAGTTCGTGAAGTAGACTTATTGGGAGAACCATCTGGGCATTCTTTCGATTTTTACGTGCTGTACGGGATGCCCAAAAGGAAGAAGAGAGTGCCTAGTTCTGAAAAGTATGGATCGCCTCCAAGAATAATGCCTTCTCCCACAGGTTGGGTAACTGAAGAGGAAACATCAGAAAACAGTAAAAAGTGAATTCAGGAGACAGAGACTCAGTGCGATATGCTGCATGTTGACTTATCACAAATGGATAACTCAACAGAGGACAAGCAGGAAGTAGAAATAGAGGCTGCCGAAAAGGTTATTTTTAAACGGTCAGCCATGAAATTGACTAAACACTTGAGGCCATTGTACATTAAAGCTTTGGTTAACGGCATACCTGTGGCAAAAGTGATTGTCGATAATGTAGCAGCTATAAACACCATTTCATTTAGGATGATGAGGAAATTTGCAAAAACAGAAGGGAATATGATTCCAACAGAAGTCATCCTTACAAGTTTCAATGGAGGAGCAACTGCAGCTAAGGGAGTTATGCCATTGGACATAACTATAGGTACAACTACCAGGACCACAGTATTCTTTGTAATAGATGGTCCTACTAGTTACAACGTGTTACTAGGAAGAGATTGGATACACGGGAGTCGTTGTATACCCTCATCACTCCATCAATGCCTGGTTTTTTGGAATAACAAGGGTGAAGCAGAGGTGGTGCAGGCCGATCATAGGCCTTTTGTTGCAGAAGCAAACTCAGTGAAAATGTTCATGTACAAAGGAAACTATGGACCTGTCAGGGTAGTCCAAGATGAGGAAGAAACTCAGATTGTCGTGCAAAGTGAAGAGCCATTTTCAGTGGACGCACTCACTGAAATGTTTAATCAGATGAGGCCAAATATAGTGGCCCTAGAAGAGCCAGTAATTGGCAAAAGAATAATTAAGGAGTCTTGAATGAGTTCTAAGCAACAAGAGCAAATGGCCGATATTCAGGCCTTCAAAGCCAAATTAGTGGCTTTCAATAAAGAATGCAAGGACAAGGCGAAAGAAGAGGCAACCCTGAAGACGCTGAAAGACAAATTAGCAGTATTCGAATTGGAACAAAGTATTGGCCGAGAAGTCAACAAGGTGAATTGTTTAGAAGAAGAAGTGCTTACAAGGGAGCTGGACGATGAAATAATGTGGATCATCAAGCCTGGATATGCTCAAGCACAAGACCCTCTGATTAAAGTGAATATTGGCAATGAAGGAGAAGACTGTCCAACATTCATCAGCCAGATGCTCGATCAAGAGGTTAGTGATAAATTAATCGCTTTGTTAAAGGAGTATAAAGATTGTTTTGCTTGGGAATATGAACAAATGCCTGGTTTAGATAGAGACTTGGTGGAACATAGATTACCAACTAAGCCCAATTTTAGACCTCATAGGCAACCTCCCAGACGTTTTGCTCCTAATGTACATCCTGAGATTAAGAAAGAGATAGAGCGATTATTAAAAGCAGGCTTTATTAGAACAGCCAGGTATGTCGAATGGTTGTCCAATATCGTGCTAGTACTAAAAAAGAATGGTAAACTAAGGGTGTGCATAGACTTTAAGAATTTAAACATAGCCACACCCAAAGATGAGTATCCAATGCCCACGGTAGATTCTTTAGTAGACTTAACTGCCGGACACGTCATGTATTCTTTCATGGATGGGTATTCAAGATACAATCAAATTTATATCGTTGAGGAAGACATACACAAAACTGCCTTTAGATGCCTTGGGTCTCTAGGATGTTTCGAATGGGTAGTCATGCCTTTCGGCCTGAAAAATGCAGGAGCAACTTATCAAAGGGCAATGAATTTAATTTTTCATGATATGATAGGCAAGTTTGTTGAAGTGTATGTAGACGATATAGTGGTCAAATCCATTAAAGAAGAGGATCATTTCGAACAGTTAAGATGTTCATTTGAACGAATGAAACAATATAAGCTAAAATTGAATCCCTTGAAATGTGCATTTGGTGTTAATGCAGGAAACTTTCTTGGTTTCTTGGTACACAAAAGAGGGATTGAACTTGATAAAAATAAAGCGAAGGTCATTCTAGAGGCCAAACCACCTAGCAACAAAAAAGAATTGCAAAAATTTCTTGGCCAAGTAAACCTTTTAAAACGCTTTATTTCTAATTGTGCAGGGCGAACTAAAGTCTTTTCGCCACTTTTAAAACTGAAAAATTAGGACGAATTCGTCTGGAAAGAAGAACATCAAAAGGCTTTAGAAAGCCTAAAGACATATTTGTCAAGTCCACCAGTGTTGGTGTCACCAATCCAAGGACAGCCAATGAAAGTATATGTATCCGCTGAAAAAGAATCAATAGCGGGAATGGTCGCGCAAGAAGACCAATCTGGTGAAGAGAGGGTGATTTACTACTTGAGTAGACGGTTACCAAAATGTGAATGTAATTACTCTGCTATCGAAAAATTATGTCTTGCATTGTATTTCACATGTACAAAATTAAGGGCTTATTTACGGTCCGTAACCGTTTATTTGATTTCTAGAGTAAATTTGATTAAGTATATGTTCTCTCGCCCTATTTTACACCAAAGGGTAGGCCTTTGGACGTTAGCTTTATCAGAATTCGAAATACAATACATACCCCAAAAGGCAATCAAAAATCAGGCTTTGGCTAACTTTCTAGCCGATCATCCATGCCTTGACATGCCTGAAGAAATTGAATTAGAAATCAATTCGTTCAAGCTAAAACTTTGGGTGTTGTATTTCGATGGGTCAAAAACCTCTAAAGGTGCAGGAGTAGGAGTAGCATTGATAAATCCTTTAGGGATTTGCTACAAGTTCGCATTCACTTTGGATAGGATGTGCACCAACAATCAGGCCGAATACGAAGCCTTAATCGTGGGCCTAGAACTAATGATAGATATGGGGGTAAAAAATGTAAACATTAGAGGCGATTCTCAATTGGTAATTCACCAACTGATTGGTGATTTTAAATGCCAAAGTGATTCCATCATGAGTCAAAATGAAATTGCCCAAGAGTTATTAGAAGAATTCGACCAAGTAGAACTTCAGTGCGTTAATAGGATATACAATGACGTAGCAAATGAGTTGGCCCAGATGGCCTCAGGGTACTCGAAGGTTTTAAATTGGAAGTCTACTTATGAATATGGAACAATATTGCCCGTGATCCAAAGAAGGGCGAGAAGGATTGAACTTCATTGCATACAAGATGGAGATGCAATGGATTGGAGGGCAGAGATTAAGGAGTTCCTTAAAGAACCTAATAAAAGGGATAGTAGAAAAATGAAGTTGCGTTTGCTAAACTATGTATTGATAGATGAAGAGTTGTTCAAGAAATGCTCTGATGGTATACTGCTAAAATGTGTAAGTTTACAAGAAGCCAGAACGATCATAGTTGAAGTGCACGAAGGGATATGTGGAGCTCATCAAGCTGGCCAAAGGATGAGATGGTTAATTTTTAGGAGTGGATATTTTTGGCCAATGATGGGAGAATTATGCGTTCAGTATGCAAAGAGTTGTTTAGCATGCCAAAAGTATGGTCCAATACAAAGGGCGCCAGCATGAGAGATGGCACCTATTATTAAACCTTGGTCGTTCAAGGGTTGGGCGATAGACCTGATAGGAAAGATTTATCCCCCATCGTCCAAGCAACATACTTTTTTATAGTTGCAACCGACTATTTCACTAAATGGGTGGAGGCAGTACCTTTAAAGGAAATCACCCAGAAGAATATCATAGAATTTATCCGTGATCACATCATTTATAGATTTGGAACTCCACAAACTTTGATGGTAGATCACGGGACATCTTTAAATGGGGATCAAGTGAATAAATTTTTGAGCGAGTTTGGAGTTAAATTAGTAAACTCCACGCCATATTACGCTCAATCCAATGGGCAAGCAGAATCTTCTAATAAGATTCTAAAAAATATCATAAAGAAAATGATAGATGAAAATGCCAGAAATTGGCACGAATGTCTGAACAATGCCTTATGGGTTTATAGGACGTCGCCTCGGTCAAGTACCAAAATTACTCCTTTCCAACTTACTTATAGATAGGAGGCCGTGTTGCCTATGAAAATCAACGTGCAATCGATCAGAGTGTATTTGCAACATAGGTTAAGTGATGATGAGTATACCGAATCACTTGTTCAAAACTTATTAGAGTTGGACGAATTAAAGTTAGACGTCCTAGATAGATTGCAAGTTCAAAAACGAAGAATGGCTAAATTTTATAATAAAAAAGTTATAGCCAAGTCGTTCAACCTGGGCGAATTGGTTAGGAAAACAGTACTCCCTTTGGATAGCAAAGATCCAAAGTATGGCAAATGGTCTCCCAATTGGGAAGGACCATATAAAGTGAATAATGTATTGTCTAATGGAACCTATCATTTGGAAGATTTAGATGGCACCAAGCACATGAGGTTCATTAATGGCAAATATTTGAAAAAATATGTTCCTTCCTTATGGGAAAGTGAACAAATAAAAGCGTAACCAAATCGCATTTGAACGATCGTAGAGTAAAAAGGGCCAGAGCGAAATACGTTCAAATAAATTCCTTTATTATCAAATGTTCATTACAAAACTGCGAAATACAAGATGCTAAATGCTCTATAAACTACGATTAAGAGCAAATTAATCTCCCGATCGATTGCCGAGTAAGAGGGTGTACTGGCCTTGATCGCCGTCCTGATCGTACTGCTGCAAAGGCAAGCAGAGAGGCCGAGAAGCACTCTCAGCAAGCAGAAAGGAAGATGAAGCGCCCTCACATCGCCTTCCTAAATGCATCGCTGCAACGACAGGCAAGGAGGCTGAAAAGCACTCTCAGCAGGCAAGGTGGCCTGCAAGCACCCCAAAAAATTGTCTTCCATCATTGAACTCCTTGTAGGAACGGAGACGATGGGAAGACCTTTGCAGTCGGCCAAAGAATATTTCCTATATCTCCCATACCAAGGGTGACATCAAGAAAGATGGCAAAGTGGGCGGATCAGATGATCCATTTCCATGGAAAACGAAAGCTTTTGACTGATTGTCAAAAATGCCAAGCAATGGCAACAAATTGGTTTTTTGAAGAAGAAAATGGAAATGAAGATGGAAAGTATGAAGTATATGTGCATTTATAGGGAGGTGAAGGTGAAAAGACAGAATATAATGTGCATTTATAGTGGGGTGAAGGTGAAAAGACAGAATATGAGCAGCCATATTCGTGTCTAGTAAATGGGATTAAATGGCCCAACATCGAGCAGAAATATCAAAAGAAAATATGCAAAAAAATTTAGCATAAAGCAGTTAAGTGCTTGAGCGATTGACGATTAAAAGACGAACGTCAATAAATACACAAAAAGCTAAAATAGTTATTCATTGACAATGATGGCTGCTGTTATATCAGTACAAGGTTACAAAAGGAAAGTCAAATACGAAATTACAAAAAGAAAAAGTTAAGGCATTATATGTCTTAATTTCAATCCGCCCCATACCGAATGAATTCTTTCCCTAAGGTTCCCCCAGTCCTCATTCTGCCGAGAAGAAGTGATGTTCAATTCAGCCACAACATCATCATCAACTTCCAACTTCTTGTACTGCTCGACCAAAGACTTAGTTCGCTCAATTCCTTGAGAGGCATTACGCTTTTTAGCAGCCATTCTCACCTTGCAGTCGTCCATCTTGGCTTGAAGCTCCTTCATCTAAGCAGCCAAACTAGTCATCAAAGAGTCTTCAATCATGACTTCGGAAGAGATTTCTTTCAACTCGTCCTCAGCTTTGTTGATCTCCAGAAGCAAAGACTCTTTTTCAGATACGGCGTGAAGATATTGAGTACTTTTGGCCTTCAGTTCAACATTCTTGGCCAGCAAGGAGAGGACCTTGGAATGGATAACTTTCAACGTCGATTTAAAATCAGCAGAAAGATTGAGCGACGAAAGTGTCAGTGCTTGCTCCAATTTCGCATTCAAATGCTCAAGCTTATCCTTGTGCCTGGCAGCACTAGCCTTACCGATGTCCATATCCATGAAGGACACATACTCAAATATCGACTACTTGAGGAACTTTATATCGTCCTCTGAAGAAGCAGAAGGACAACTGGCTGAAGCAGGGCGAGATGTTTTAACTTGCCCCCAGGAAGTGAACAAGTCTTGAATGGAACGCACAATTTTATTGGCATTCTGCAAAGAAAATTGCCAATATTGAAGATTTCCACTACACTAAACAAAGTGTAGGTAAAAGTGAAGCAAAGATTACCTCATCAGCAATCTTGGAAGATGGCATATCCCCAGCCAAATCTGCCACCTGTGGCTCCACCATTCGTGAGGACTTCCCCTTGTCTAGGCGAGAAGACCTTGTCGCAACGGGCAGACTCACGGGAACATCTGCAGAACTCAAAAGGCAACAAATCAACACCAACAGCACAAGCAAAGGTAAAGCATCAAAAAACAAATTACCTTCTGTTTCGACGTTTGGGGGGTCAACGCCCTGGGAAGAAGGTGGCTCGTCCATTGGTTGTGATGAAGATTCTGGGACTGAAGATTTCTCTTTAAGCGTAGTCCCTTCATCAGCTGGTGTGGACAAAGCGGCCCCAGCAGAAGATGATGGAGCAGGAGCTGCCAACACCAAAGCCTTCGAGGGAGATGTTGAACTTTTCTGAGAAGTCCAAATAAACTATCAGCACATGGAAAAGTCTCAAGTATGGAAAGGCATACTTATGAGTAAACCAATTTAATTACCTTCCTCCTGACGATGAGAGGGGTATCATCATCATCATCAGCATCATCCTCCAAAATGGGAGACGCTGAGACTGGTCGTTTGCGGCTTGGGGCACTTTAGCTGCAGTGGGCTTGGCAGGAAGAGAAGTCGATGGACGGGCAGATTGTTTAGTACGAGCAGAGGAAGAGAGACTCTTAATGGACACAGGAGTGACCAAAACAGGAGAGGTGGAAGAAATGTTTGGCTGGTCTAGTGAATGGAAAGCACGATTGGCATCAGTCGCAAACAATCTGCGCTTCACTGATGGCCAAAGTCGTTCAAAAAGGGGATGGATGGCACGACTAGGATTGAAGGGGGCTAATGAAAAGTTGCTCGTCAAAAGAAGATTGCGAGCATTTATAGCCTCTGCCTCCACCTTATTAATGGTGTGGAAGCGGTTTATCAAATTCTTTGAATAGCAAGGGGAACGGGCCAAGTTTGGCCAAAACCAAGTTGGCGAGCAAAAAATTGGGGAGCATATATTTCTACCCCAGCCTTGGCAATAGTCCCAGTCAAAATATCATGGAACAACTCCCTTCCGGTCAAAAACTGAATCCAAATGAACAGAGAGGTGCTTGCACTATCCATAGTGGATGGAGGTTGCACATAATCTGGAATCAAAAAAGGAAGAAAAGGAAAGAAGGAAGGGATTGAATCCAAAGTATAAAAGAATAAAAAAATGTCCCTTCTAGACATATTTACAGGAGTCAGGGGATCAATGGCTAGACCATAGCAGCTAACAGAAGGACTGGAAAAAGATAGAGTACCGAGCGATGGAAAATAGGCTCTCAACCACATTTGAGTGAACCAAAGAGGCCCACTACCAGTGGAAGATGCACCATTCTTCAATTGGGATTGAAGAGAAGTCATGCCTCTATAGAGGGCAGCTAAAAAGAAAGAACATAAATTTAGAGGCCTACCACGCGCCAATTCGTGCGCTATGGGTAAATAGCTCAGGGAGGGCTTTATACTTGGCACACACAAAATGTATTTACAAAGCCAAATCAGAAGAAAGGCCACTCGCTCAGTATGGGAAAGCTCAGCGCTCGAGTGGTTATGAAGGGTTTGCAGGCTTGAATAAGACTCGGTGAGGCCTTTACCAAATTTTGGGGCGACACCAGAAATCAAAATACCAGGGAAAACGGTATCGCCCAAAGGTGGCAGATTTACTAGGGCCCCAACATCCCTTAAGGTAATGGACATGGGACCAAGAGGAAAAACAAAAGTATTATACTCAGAAGACCAAAAATTTAAAGCGATTGCAAAAAGTACTAGGTCAAAAATAGTGGGTTGAAGAGAGATTTCTAACAAATCAGAAATCCTAGCATTATCAAAAATTGCCTTAGTAGGACCATGGTCCACAAGGCGAGCATGCCATCTACTAAAAACAATATCAGATTTAGGCCAAGTGCGAATACCTCTTTCGCGAAGTGGCCCCAGCGGCAACGAATTTAGAAACGGAGGGCCCTGAGTACAAGGGAACAGCTGACCGACCGTCGCTTGTTCGATGGCCTCAGCATTGTTAAAAAAAGGACCTAGATAGAACTCATTGAGTTAGACATTGGCTGGTGCAAGGCAGTTCGGAGTTATATATGGCAGAGTAAGGAGTTTCTGAAAGTCTTCGAAACTGAAGAAGTCACCAGACTGGGATTGTGAAGCAGCCATTAGAGACGAAATAGAGTTTTTCAGAGTTACGTAGCAGAGAAGCAAGAAGATGAACAGTAATATTGCGAGAAAGAAGCGCAAAAAAATGAGGCGTGATTTAGTGGTGCAATGAAATGGCGTATTTGGGGGGTTATAAGGGTTTGCAAACGTCACACCTTTTCAGGCTATGGAAGAAAACAATGATTGAAATTCTTGGAAAATTCGAATGTTGTTGGGAAACACAAAGTAAATATGGCAAAAATTAATAATTGGTATTAATTCTGCCATATTGAGGGGTAATTGTTGACACACAAAAAGTTCAGCCCAAGTTGAATAGCCCAAGGAATGAAGCTCAATTAGAAGATCCCCAAAATCAAATAGCCCAAAGAACGACCCAGTCAAGAAATGCAGGATAAAGGCCCAAATAAGGAAGCCCATGAACGAGGAAATACCATCGTCCAAGGTTGCAAGTCGCCCAAGATTTGAGCGAATGAATTGCCATGCAGTCGCCCAGAGCTGTGACTTTGCTCTCGTCCAAACATTCGAGTCGCCCAGCATCTTAGCAAACATAAGAAGTTATGGTTACCCAAAAGTGCAGTTAATGAAGCAGTTATTGGGTAGTCCTATCACGTTCCACGATTCAAGGAATTCAATTGAAGACGGTTGAACGACAAAAGTAATGGCAGCAGTTAGAGAAGGCAGTTCCATGACAAGTTGGCCACTACAAGGAAAGTGGGTAGTTATAGAGCGATCAAGCAGTTTTTTAAGCGGTTGATCACAAAGAAATCATCCAAGGAGTATAAAAGGAAGAAAAGACATAGAGCAAAAGGACCCCGAATCAAACACTCTCAAACAGAGAATATGTAACTTTCAATTTCTTAGTTTAGATTTAAACACTTCTTTTATAATAACTCGTGTACTTGCGCCCCTTGGAGGCATTCTGTTTTTATTTTCCAATTGTAAAGTCATCGCCAATAAAAACGCCCCCTTTTCGGGACTTTGTCTCAAGAGGTTTGTCCCTTACACAATCGTATGATCCCTTTTTAATTGTTAGGGACTAACCCGCGCGAAACAGAAATGTTGTCAGTTTTAGGTATCTTGATTTTTCCACTTCCATTCATAGTTTCTCAGTGTCTCTTATCAATATTTTACTAAATTCCAGAAGAGGAAAAGAATTTAGGGCTAAGAGATTAAATATTCATATACTCAAGTATTACAATGCATAAGCCCTCTTTAGGTAGAATAAAGAAGTGATTGTGTTAGGTGGGGAATGTCGTTAGTGCATAAATAACGATGTTCGATCCAATTAACACTTAGAGGGGGTTTAAATAAGTGTTTTATATGAAGTCAAATTTATCAATTAATAAAAGCAACAAGTCACAATGATTAATTAATCTAGATGAATTTACATGCACTATTATCCTATATTGAATTACAACAGTTGATAAATTGTTGAAAAGTAAATAACACAAGAAAATTGATGACGGAGTAAACCCCTCATGGGATTAAAAAAAAAATCCATGTCCAATCCAGTAAGTATCCACTATAAACGAATCAACCTACAGTACGGTTCAGACTTGATTAACTTTAGTACTTTTTGACCTTCTGACTGTAATCACTAAGGCCCATCTAGACCGTGTGTTCCTACACAAGCTCCCATCCTTCTGGGTTCGTCTATATCTCGTGGATCATCGAGAACTTCTCATTCTTCTTCAACTGAAACTCCGGTCACCTTTCTCGATTTTCAGAACTCTGACAAATTATGACGAAGTATAGGTTTTGATGTTCTAGTTATATGGATTTGATATTTTCAGTGATTTGGTTGAATCAAGAGAATATTGAATTGTATGTATGATGTGTAGGATGTGAACTCTCTCATAAAATAATATTCAACCAACCTTATTCATAAAGTGGGGTGTGGATAAAATTCTTGAAAGATAAAACTCTTGAAAATTGCGAACTAGGATCTCTCGAAAAGTACCGTCGCACGAACAACAAGCTAGCACCAGACGAGTGACAAGTGCTTCGCTCAAGTATCAACTTGGTGACAAACTACCACGATTTTAGCAACTTTTGCACCTTGTTCCATAAACGAACCCAAGGGCTCTTAGTTCATCTATACAACCCACCAATTGACTCTAACTTTTAAAACTCTTTTATAACAATATTTTTATCTAAAGATTGCCAACGACATTAAAACCTAACAATGTAGGTTCCAACGAAAGAGATGTAGCAAGGATAATTCAACACAAAGTCGATGACATATGAAATGTTTGGCTTCCGTAGCAAGGACCGAGGTAATTTCTCAACTATTTCAGGGTTGTTTGTATCGACTACACGTGTTATCTTGAAAAAGAATACAATATATTGCTCAGAAATCTCATCCTCTGTGAAAAGGGAGGAGAACTCTAATTGTTTGATTTTGCTTATAATTCCTTAAAACAATTCTTCTTTACAGATCCAAGAAAGCAATAACCGAACCATGAATGTAACAATTTGACAATGAACAATTGAGAAGAAAGAAACAAAAAAGAGAAAGGAAGATCAAAGAAGAGAACAAGAATTTAGGGCAAAGAGAATAAATATTCCTATACTCAACTATTACAACGCATAAGCCTTGTTTATATAGAGTAAAGAAGTGTTTGTGTGAGGTGGGGAATGCCGTTACTCAGTGGTGTGGAGCTAGGTTTTAGGTGCTAACGGTGAATGTAGCTTCCATCGAAATATATGTTACCAACAAGGACAATTTCAATACTAGCTCGATGACATATGGAATGTTTGGCTTAGGTGGCAATGATTTAGGGAGGTGTATTTAATCGAGACTTTTAAAGACTTTTAGAGATTTAAAAAGTTTGGGTGTATTGAATTGAAACTTTTAGAGACTCTCTAAAAGTTTGGGTGTATTCAATAGAGACTTTTATAGACTTTTAAAAAGTCTCCAGAAGTTACGGGGTATTCAATTGAAACTTTTTAGAAGTCTTTACAAGTTTTGGGGTATTCAATTTAGACGGACTTTCAGGGAATTTAAAATTTCTTGGACTTTCAAAGACTTTTTAATAGAAAATATAAATAGGATTTTTCTCCTAAAATCTCTCATCCATAGAGAGATTTCTAAAAAGAGTATGCTATTCTTATTTTCCTCTAGGTTTTTCCTCTATCTCTTCCAATTAGGTATTTCTTTGAATCTTTGCTATGAGTTTTCTTCAAATCAGGTTATGGTAAATTTTCACTAGTTGATCTCTATCTCTCCCTCTAATTTCAAAGATTCGTTTTTAAGTGAATGTTGTGAATTCTCATAAATATTCCTCGATATCTCACATTTAATACTGTGAAAAGCATATTTCCTTAAAAAAATAAAAAAAATAAATTTCCTCAAAAGTCTTTAGTAAAAGTCTCCACGAATCTAGGAAAAACTTTAACTAATTCCTACCAAATCCATAAAAATTACTTGAAATTTCACAAAGTCCACAAAAGTCACTCACTTAAAAAAGTCTCCAAAAGTCTTTAAAAATTTCAATTGAATATACCCCCCTTAGATAATTTTCCAACTACATCAGTACTATTTGTATTGACTACATGTGTTATCTCGAAAGGGGATACAATACACTACTCATAAGTTATCTCGAAAGGAGATACAATACACTGCTCATAACTCTAACCTCAGTGAAAAGGAAGGAGACAAGTACACTAATAATTGAAGCAAAAATCCTTAAAGATTTTATAGATTGTGACATGGTTTGATCTTAACAGCACACTTCTGAAAAAGTCTTTCCACCACATTTGTCGTAAAAAAAAATATAAATAAATAAATAAAGAAGAAGAAAAATTCTTTATTTTTTTTCACACTATCTAAAAGGAAGCAAGTTCGGAGAGAAATTATCACTTCTTTCAATATAAGGTTCATAATTATGTTTTCAAATAAACATCCAATTTGAAAAGTAAATAACTAATAAAATAGTAGAAAACCTGTTAAATAAAATCATAATTCCTAAAACAAGTATCTTTAAATCAATTGCTATCTCGACTAAAATTCCCATCAATTATCCTCATTCATTTCTTTTTGATTTACACAATAAAATAAATCTTTTTGAATGCCTTTCTTCGAAGGAGTGGTGTAGCCGATGGTTTACAGTGACGTCAGAGACGCGGTTTACTATGATTGCTGACGGTAGGGACAGTGGTTGATTTTAAGGAGGGAGATTGAGGATTTTTCTTCTGTAAATTAAGAGAGACGATTTCATTCAGATTTTTCATCTTCTTCTTCTTCTTTTTCTTCTTCTTTTTTTTTTTTTTTTTTTTTTTTTTTTTTTTTTTTTTTTTTTTTTTTTTTTTTTTTTTTTTTAATAAAACGTGTTTACTTTAAAAAAAAAATGTGTAGTGATGGCAAAAAAATATGCCCTGCCCTGACAGGTTGGAGGGGCACGGGGTCGTGAAGAGGGAAAAAAATTAAAAATGAAAAATAATTTTATTTATAAACAATTAACTCGTTAAAAACTCATTTTGAATTTGTATTTTATTCCTTAATAATAGCATAACTCGAAATTTTGAAAATGTAAAAAAATAA
>NW_019254008.1:774251-780233 GCF_002742605.1 Olea europaea var. sylvestris
GAAGAATATTAACTTGCTTGTTTCCAAATTGAGTGGATTCTGGCAATCATATGGCCTGTGCGAAGTGATAGATGGTGAAGAGAACTATTTGATGACCCTTGACTCGATGCGAGGGCTTTCTTATGGTGAGCTGGAATGCCTATGAAGCAGCTTGGTACGTTACATTGAACACTTTCAAAAATGATTAATAAAGAGAGGTATCTGACAAGTCACGTGCTATACTTAAACATAACAAACTTGTCAATAATGCAAATGATTAATAAAAGATTGGGTTTTAAGTGGAAATTTTTAGACAGTGATGTCCCTATCAAGGCCTTACCCTTCTAGCCCTCTCTTCAAATTAACATTATTTTCCATATAGGGATAGCCTAACATTGAATTTAAATTTCCACAATCAATTTTTCCAACCCTACGTGCATAAATGGTAGCTTTCACTGGAATAAGCAAGTCAAATGGATTATTTTTTCTTGGATCTCTTTCCACCATTAATGTTGACCACAAAGAATTGATATTGTTGGTACATCATACTAATGACTGCATCACATTTATATTTGCATGTGCACTTGGGTGGTACATAGTTAATGAGTGCCATGGTTAACTTATTACATTTTACAATCTTTGCCCCCGTTTGTTTGTTCGGATTAAAATTTGATTTCTAATAAATTTTGATAAAAGTTAAGGAAATATAAGGTTGAAAAATTGTAGATCCCCTAAAATATGTGATTGAAATTCATTTTTTATTTTAACCCAAATTAAAATCTAGATTTTAATCCCTATCAAACATAGACTTATTTATTAATTTCGTTCACATATCTGTTCTTACTTGGTATTCTTTTCTGTTATGAATTGAGCACAAGATAATGACAATAATGAAATAAACATGAACAAGTTAAGAACTCTAAGATTTATATGAAAACCCAAGATGGGAAAAAATCACTGACGAAGCAGAAGAAATTCACTATAATCAATAGTAATTGTGTTTACAATAAAATCTGAACACTCTCAATTAAGGTCTAAAACTCTCAAAATGTTGTATGAATGTTATGAGAACAATAGAAGCCGTGACTTATATATAAAACCCTAAAAGTCAAATTGTAGATGAATAGGAGTCCAAAAATGTGTCAAAATACAAAACGAGCCTGGGCCAAATAACCCTATCACTTGAGCGGCAAGTGGGCAACAGCTCCACCGCTTGAGCGCCAAGCGAGCGACAAGTCTCTAGAGAAAGTATGTTGTAGGTGCTCGAGCATCCATCTAGCGGAAAGCTAGCAAAAATCCAACGACTTTTCTTTCCAATCCATAATTTGATCTCTTCAAGAAACTTCAATCAAAACTTGAATACCAACTAGAATTTGGATCAAACTACAATACTTTCAGATTTTATCCCTTAATTCTAGGAAACTTGGATGAGCTTTTAGATTATTTTGTTGAATTAAATATTTTATTAGATAGAACTAAGGAAGACATAAACACGATCGATGTTCATTGATCATCGAGTTATCTTATTCAATTATTGGCAGATCTAGGAGGACAGGGCTGTGCTACAAGCTGTCCCCCTAGCCAATTCATAATTTGTATGCGTGAATTTTATTTTATTTATTTTTTTTGCGTATTAGTCCGTCTTAAATTTTTTTTCCTGAATCCGCCCTATATTCAATACTCACCCCGCTCCACCCTACCCCCAATCTGTTTCATTGTTGATTTACCATTGATCAACAATCTGTACCCCAATTTCATTGTTGATTTACTATTGATCAATAATCTGTATGGCAAGTTTTGTGTCACAAGTTTCTTGTCAAGAAAACCAGTGCAGTTCAGTTCAGTAACCCAAAGGCAACTCATTTATTCCCTCATAAATAAATCCTATTATTCTCTTCTCTTTTTCTTCTGTTCTGCACTCACCCCAAGCCTGGGAATGTGTATGGTACATGATATATAATTTTGTCAATTCATATTTGAAATTACTGAATCACTGCAGTTGTGTCTTGGTGTCCTTGTCAAATTATGTCTGTTTCCCTCTTTTGAATCCATGCAATTCAAATTAGAGATTTCTGTCTGTCAAACTAGTGTAACATAGGTTTTGTTATTACTGTTATTTAAATAAGCAACTTAGGTAAAGCTTCTTTATTTCATTAAAATTTTCTCTATATTAATATCCAATTTCATTATTGGTTCAAATCGAAAAAATTAGTAATGTTAGAATCACAATTTCACATGTTATCCTGGAGTCGATGATACTAGAGAGAGTGATAGCATCATATTATGTCATGTGCTAAAACGTAGTAATAATAATAATAATAATAATAATAATAATAATAATAATAATAATAATGTTACATATTAAAATTACAAGTGGGTAAGAATTCTTTATATCTAGTTGGATCTCCAACATTTTAATTTTCTAATAGTAAAATCCGCATTGAACAGTTTGCGTCACCAATTTGTATTTTATTAGTATAGAAGAATAAGAAAACATGAAAAAACTAGATTATTAAGCATTCATGCATTATGTTAACGTAGTTCGTCAAATCAATAATTAGACTAAGCCCTTATTTGGTATTTATTTAAATCAGATTATAATCTAAATCAAAGTTAAGTAATTAATATTAACTACATATTTTATGAATCCTATAACTTTTCAACCACACATTTCATAAATTTCTAACAAAATCTACTAAAAATCTAATTTTAATTCGCATGTTCTAAATATCAAATTAAAAAAATTGTAAAAAGGAGAAAAAGTCGGTAATTTTTTTGGTCAAAACAGAAAAATAAAATAAAAATAAAAAACTACTAACCAATGTGTAGCCTTCCAATCACAAACCTTTTCACTTTAAAAAACTCCTAGACAGCTTGCCCGTGGGCGGCCAGAAGGTAACGAATAGTACCTCACCACGTGGCACAACGATGACTTCATTAGACTCCGTTCTTGCCTACCGTACGGAAATCGTAATCTGCAATGGTTTCATGCACCAAGAAATCTACAATTTCACGTTCAATCTCCCTCACTATCCCTTCACCTTCTTCTTCAAAAAATCACGTGATCCTCCAAGTCGAGACTTGCTCATATCTGTATCTATCAGTGTATCTATTGTTGGAATTTTGTATCAAAAATTGGTTGTGACCAATTTTTCATAATTTTAAGTGGAATTCATAATTTGGTTAATGAGAAATTAAGTTAAATGTAAGCTGTTTAATACTTGAAAATGTTGGAAAATTATATAGAATATTGTGGAATATTCTAGAAAATAGTTGGATGAAAAGATGTATTTTCATATGAACAGTTATGACATTTGGCATAATTATTTTCCAATAATTATGAATTCCAAGAGATGTGACTCTTGATATGGTTGTGTCTTTTAACAGACCTTTCCAACTACTATATAGATCTCATGTGTTTAAATTTTATCATTCAAGAAATTCATGAAAGTCAATAGATAGTTCCATATTATTCCATTCCATGCTTACACTTTAATTTGCATAAAACACTTGCATCAGAGTCATCGTTATGGTAGAGAGGGAACTCCGTTCGAGTTCATTGGTCGAAGTCATTTGGAATGCTCCTATGGCTTGACGTGATCATTGTATCTTAGGAGATGATTGTCGAAAAACCGTTAGCACTCTTAAGGACAAAGTGTCTAACACTTGCCTCGGCCGATCCCATCACTTGCATCTCACCTTGATTCTGTCTGATTTCTTTCTTCGTATTTGATTTCAAAAAATTAATAACATTTTTTTGATTTCATGTACGTTTGAAATACAGAAAGGAAATGATTAAATTTGTCGTTTCATCTTCCCAAATCCATTTCGGTAAGACGAAATTGCGTTTCGGTTTCATGAACATAAATGGCATGTTTTGTGAATATTGTTGAAGTCCAAAAAATCAGCTCGGGCATGTTTTAATTTAAGAAGGAAAGCTTATGAATATTCAATAGTCACTTCGAAGATGATGGGCTAAGCAGTTACCAAGCCAACTCATGGAGATCAGCTCTACCCATGAGCTCCACTAAGGTAGGTCGGCTCATCCCGAGATTAGCTCACCCATGAGTTCTACCGAGGCAAGTCGGCTCATCCCGAGGTCAGCTCTATCGAGGCAGGTTAGCTCATCTCAATGTCAGCTCTACCTATGAGCTCTACTAAGGTAGGTCAGCTCATCCTAATGTTAGCTCTACACATGAGCTCTACTAAGTTAGGTCGGATTCGAGGTCAGCTCTATGCATGAGCTCCATCATGGTAGCTCGGCTCGACCCATAGTCATGCAGAAACATCATCATTGCAATTCTGGACATGTGTCTCTTAAATGATGTCATAACCACCCGGACGACCATTTCCAAAGCGACAAGTGGAATCTATGACATCAACACCTCATTTTCAGCCAATAAGAAATAAGCAATGATTACTAGGTATCAGGTAATCATGACCCAGGTCATGATGACTTGTTCAACCGACCTTACAGCCAATCAGTATCCTTGAATTAGGATATGGCACACACTTCTAGGTTGGTACTGCAGCTGATGTGACGTGGGAGGGCCAAGTTGCTTGATTAGAGACCTATAAATAGAGGCCAATGGTATTCCTCAAGGGAGAGTGACTTCTAACATCCCTCATTTGCTTCAATCAATGCAAGCATTCTCATTCTTGAGTTTCTGTCTCCTCAACTACTAGTTTACTATCACTCACTCCCAAGCATCATCCGTGAAATCAACTGTTGACCTCGTTTTCGATTAGAGCCACGTGAACAACAGATGTCAAATCCACTCGCGTACACATAAGCTGATTCCGACACACTAAGACAAGTCAACGGTCAAGAACTCTCCAGAAAACGGGGCATGGAAGTAGCTCCTTAAGATGAGATAAACGTGTTTTGAATTCGACGATATATTTACGAAATGATTATACAATAATTACCAATCGCAATAAACTAACATGATATAAATACAGTTATCGTGCAAGAGAGAAAATAAAGAGTAATATCTTGTATTCAAAGTTGCATTAGTCTCCAAAAGGGTTACATGGAAGAGTATTTATAGTGGTATAAGTGAAATGGTAGCCCTTGGATAAGAATCGGTACACGTGGCCTCATCTCTTTATTTCAAACATCTAATCCTAGGTATCACTCTTTGACTTGTGAGCCTGTCATACATTTATTACTCAAGCAGAGTTTTCCACTTTCTTGACAAGACTTAACATTTACATTCATGACAAATGTCTCATCAATCATTCAAATAAGATTTCTGTGTAGAATAATATCTCTTGGAAGAAGTGATATCAAATGATGCTTCGACAGCCTCTGCCTCAACAATGTGGGCTTCGAAGACTTCTGCCTCAGCGAAATGGACTTCGATTTTATGGTCCTAACCCCCGTTGAGGCGCAAGCTCAGCCACGTTGTAAGATGGCTTGACTTTAGGGCCTTGGCCATTATATAGGATGTTTCAATTTGGGTGGCCCAACAGCTATAGTGGGTCGGCCACATGGAGTCACATGTGGCGAAGCATAACATCAACAGTTACCATCTCTCTCTCTCTCTCTCTCTCTCTCTCTCTCTCTCTCTCTCTTTCTCTCTCTCTCTCTCATATTTATATATATATATATATATCCCTTAGGAATTGGAAGGGTGACGCTATGATTTCGCTCTTTATAGCTCGGAGGATGAAGCAAATGAGTGTCCATAGATTCTCTTGAGTTTTTAATACGACGACGTTTAATGGGATCTACGTTCATCGACAAAGAAGAAAGGCAAAAGGGAGGGGTTGAGATCTCCTCCCCCTCCCTACCTAGCAGCGAAGACCACCATACATCAACCCTATTGGGTTAAAAATTTAGATACTCATTCAACTTTTCTTATTGGCTACTGAATTTGAAATTTTTTTTTGAATGATCGCCAAATTTATCAAAATATTATCAAGACACACCATTTGAATAATTGACGAACTAACTTACGTGGCAAACGGAATCGCTGATGTGACACGTTAATTATCAAT
>NW_019254008.1:786118-790459 GCF_002742605.1 Olea europaea var. sylvestris
CAAACGAAAGCAAGTCAAAAACACAGAAGAAAAACAAGAGGCAGAATCTAATGGACAAGAAAGTACATAAAATATTGCTGTCATAAGATAATTGAAGATTTTCTACAACCAAAAAAGGCTTAATCAAGACTTCAAGCGTTCTGCATGAAAACGCTATTTTTCTCCACACAAGATATCTTGGTATCAAACATTGCAGTGCCATCTCTGAATACATTGCTATACCTTTCGAGATTGCTTACCTTACCTTTGAAGAGTCCTTACCTTACTGAAATATTTTGATTTGGGTCATGAGAGGCGAGCGGCTAAAGTGAGCAGCGCCGGTGGTTAACAGAGATAGACGAGAGTAAGAGCTAAGGCGCCGAGCGAAGTCGTGGAGAGGCAGAGTTGATGGGGAAATTTTGGAAAAATGCCACATATAGGGCTTTGTAAAGTTGCAAATTTTTTATAATACACGGCGTGAACTAAAAACACGCCCTAAATACTCATTTAATACACCGTGCAGAGGATGCGCGCCGTAAATCTTTTAATTAATTAATCCTTGATGGCATACATATAGTGCTTGCTGTAATTAGTCTGTTTTTAAGGCATGTCGTAGATGCACGCCATAAATACTTTAATTAATTAATCTTTGGCGGCATACATATAGTGCATGCCATAATTAGTCTGTTTTTACGGCATGCCGTAGATGCTCGCCTAAAATGAATGCCGTAAAAAGTTACTTCTATTGTAGTGTATTATAATTATATTTAATAATATTATTTACCAATTGATTTGTGAAAGTATTTTGGGAGTTTGTTAGTTGTCAAATGTGATTCTTATAATATCTCCAAAAAACTCTCTAAACACGAGATGCTCTTTACTTTTAAAGAGTTATCCTTTAAATCGTACTCTAAGAAACTCTTTAAATTAATATTTTATTTAGAGAATGGATTTGACTATCCAAATTTGAAGAGCCAAATTCACACTTTAAAATTAAATGTATTTAAAGTATTTCAATTTTCAATGTATGAAAATAATAAAATAATCTAAAGAAAAGCTAGTTAAAATAAAAGATAGAGAAAAAGAATCAATACTTTTTTTCTAGATAGTAAAATTAAGTAGTCAAATATAAAGAACTTACTGGAGTACTTCAAAATTTTAATTCTCTAAATATATAATGCTCACCAAATGATAGAATATACTCCTTAAAAATGTGAAGAGTGTATTGAAGATATCCTAAATAGTATAGCAGTTATGTATTGCTCTCAAACATAAATTCAAAAGTGAACCCAATGGGCCAATTTAGAGACCATGTTTTTACACTTTTAACTAGGGAAAAATTCATAAGTCATATATTAATGCCCCGTTTGGTACATATTTTTTTCAAAATGCATTTTTCTCTCTTTTCTTTTCAGCCATACATTCTTTATTAAAATAATATTACACGTAAATTAAAAACTTTTCCTTATTTTTCAACCACACATTTCCCATCAATTTACTATTTTAAAATGCATTTTTATATAAAAATGATTCTCAAACACCCCCTAAGTATAGACATTTCAAAAATCAGGTTTTAAAGTTTAAAAAAAATACAAAAATCTGGTATTAACTAATTTATTAAAAATAATGATTAATTAAATATAATAAGATCACAAGTATACAATTAATGGTCACATATTATCAAATTAATTGGTCACAAATTATTTGGATATCACAAATCAAAAATTTTATATGTCAGTTTATTTCATTGATCACAGACAAAAAATTATAGGTCACAATTTATCTATCGATCGCATATTATTAAATTTGTTGGTCATAAATTATTTCTAATCACAAATTATCAAATTTTTAAGATCACAGTTTAATAGTTGGTCATAAAGAATCAAATTGTTGGCCACATGCACCAAACACCCCATCCTAGATCATAACCCACCACCAATACTTAGTTACAATTCAACCAAATAGTTGATTACAATCAGTATTACACCCCATCTCGCCACAACACCACCACGACAACAGCCAACAACAATAACAAAAATGACCACCAAAACACAACCATCGTCTGCACCACACCATCACACAACCGCCGACCAACATCTCGCCGCCAACACCTCCACTATCGCCAATTCCACTACCAAAAAGAACCGCCAAAATCCACAACACAACCAAAACAAAACAACCATCACCATTCCAATAACCAAAAAGAACAACAACATCCCCAACACCGTACCACCACCAGCATCAGCACTACCCCAACACTGCACCACCACCACCATCACACCACCTCTACCAGAGCCACCCTTATTGCATCACGACAATCGATCAGCATCACTGCACATCATCAAAGCCACCACCGTATACAATATCACACCACGTACTGTAGGTACCCAACCACCACACCACCATCGCATCCGCAGCACCGCCACTACACCTTCACCTCTACCACACCACAATACCACCACCGCACCTACAGCACCACAATAGCACATCATCATTGCATTGCACACCTTTACCACGAACCTTCAATCACTACACCACTCAAAAATTAAAAAAGGATGAAGGAAAGATCTGCATACGCACAATGTGGGTGAAATAACGTCTCAACTTAAGGGATTTCGGGCTCCTTCTGGCAGGCGATTCACGCTCCTGCTGGGGTGATATGGATTGAGGGAAGGTGATGGGACTGGGTGACGACAATGGTGGGAAGATAAAGAATTCCTGATTGTCGGATTGGTACAAAGGGAATGGAGGGAGGCGATGAGCTCACAAACGGGAAAGAGATGGTGGGGGAGAGAGAGATAATTATGGAAATGAATTAGGATTTTGATAGATAGGGACTTGATTTGTGAATAATGAAACCCCAACCTTGATTTTTGAATCGTTGTCTTTAAACACTTGGAATTATGTAATTTCCTAACTGTGCCATATAATATTTAGGATTGTGTTGCAATCGAATATTTTGACTAAATAGGCCATATTCAAATTGAGTGAATAATACCTTTTTATGCAAAAATGAGTCTGACAAAAAATAAAAATAAGAACTCATGGGCCAAAAGCCCTTGACTTTACTAGTTACTTTGTTAAATTCTATCGTTCAATTGTCAAACGGGCACTTTTGTATATTTTGGAAATTATTGTTTTTGTTAACATAATTTGATTTTATTATTTAGCCCTTGTAGATTAAAATAAGATTTTAAAAAGATTTTTGATAAAAGTTAAGGAAATGTGTGGTTAAGATTAATTGTTTCCTTTGACTTGAAATTAAAATCAATTTTTAATCAAAATCAAACAGGGGCTTAGGTTTAGTATGTGATTTATTTTATTGGTAGTTTTATTTATTTATAATAATCTTTTTAAAGTTTGTATTTGTCTAGAAGATTATGTTATGGACTTATAGTACATTGGAGTTTTTTGTTTTCCTTTAAAACTTGGAATAATGGTACCTCGTTTTTTATTTATTAAAATTGGTGAAGTTTTTCCCAATTGACCAATTCATCTCGAAATCTGTATGAATCAATGAGATTATATTCGTGTTTTCTTATATTTGACGCTTTTCGATTTTATCAGATGGAATAATTTGCATGTACATTGAAATTACAAGAAGCAACCTATTTAACATCAGCTTTGTGTTCACCAAAAATTTATTAAAGCAAGAAATTGAAGTTGAGAAGAAATGCACGCTGACTTTTTTGGCCTATGATATGTGAACCTATTTATATTTAGTTGAATTTAAGAAGACTAACATATTTAACATCATGAGTAATATTATTTGAATGAGGGATGTTTCTAAAATCACTCAGAGATAAAAGTAAGCCCAAAAACGTACATTTTCTTTGGTTAAGGTTTACAATGGTACAAGTCTAACTCATAAGAGCATTTTTAATGGTAGTGTAAAATTTGGTGTATATTGTTACATTCAAAGCTACTCTTGTATCCTCATTTATATTTTTGTTGATCTAAAAATCAATTTTGCTTCAATTTGAAGATCTAAACTCGTTTTTTGTCTCTTGTGAATGTAAAAAGAATGTAAATTTACATCTTTTTTTTTTTTTTTTAACATTTCTATGGAAAAATAATTTGCAATATCTTCTTTGCATCTCTTGTGGAGAGGTTTTCAGCCACTTTATATATCTCAATCATGTTATAAAATGAGAGGAGAAGAGAATAGAGAAAACTCAAAGAGAATAGAGAAAATTCAATAAACTTTTTGTGTATATTATTGAAAATCAAAACCCTATATTTATAAGTAAGAATTAGGGATACAATGGTAATAATTTCTAGAGGTACAAATGTCATTCACCAATAAACTTTAATGGACTTTCCATTTACAACACTCCCCCTTGAATGACATATTACAAAATA
>NW_019254008.1:797572-803585 GCF_002742605.1 Olea europaea var. sylvestris
ATATTCCCAAATTAATTAATTGGATTAATTAATTCACGGACCGGATTTAATTAAATGGATTAATTAAATATTGGACCGGACCGGACCGGACCGTACCGGGCCGAGCCCGTTTGAGTTTATATAAATACATGGTTAGGATTTGAGGTCCATATGATTTTCATTATTCTTGTTAGCACAAGAGAGAAAACCCTGGTAGCTGCAATCTTATTCTCTGTGTGCATCACCGTTGGAGGCTGGACAATTGGACAGCTGTGGATGGCGAATCAAGATTGCTGGAACGAAAAGAAAAGCAAAAGGTTTGCAGAATTCTTCAAAGGTACAATCTTTATCACGATTTCTATCTAAACACAAAGGGATCCTTAGTGGGAATCGAAATAATTTTAATTTTCCGCTGTGCATGTATAAGTAGATTCCCAACAGTGGTATCAGAGCTTAATTTGTGTTTGTTAGAAATTGTTTTATATGTTGGAACAATTAAATGTTAATTGTTTTTCTTGTTTTAGCGATTAAGGAAATAAATAATTTTTCATGTTCAAAATCAGATTTTGAATAGAAGTTATTTTTGGGATTGGAATAATTTATGAAATCTGTTTATTAAATAATAATAAAAAAATTTGGATCGTTTTTGTTGCTACCGGTTCTGTATGGCAGTGGCGGGGGCAGTCGACGACAATTAGGGGCTCCGGGGCTCACCTCTGTCAACTGGCGATGGAGTCGACAGCAATTGTTGCCCCCAACAGGGCTGGCCATGCTACCGCATGCTGTGACAGCGGCGCTCGCCGCTACCCTGTTGCTGATTCTGCAGCAGCTGCTGCTGCTGCTTGCTGCCGGTGGCAGGAAGCCGCCGCTCCGACTTCGGCACCCCTTATTAATAAATGACTGGCGTCGCAAGGCAAAGGTGGATGAAATCTTAGGGTTGGTTATCAGTTCGGTTCTGGGTGAATGAAGACAGGGGCTTTAGTTGAAATTTTCGAAGTTTTGAGCCCTTATGTGTAATTTGAATTGGGGGTCAATGGGTAAATCTTGAAAGGAGGGCTGCCATGCAATCTCAGAAATTGAAAGGACCTCTTTACGATTTTCAGTTGGGTCAGAATGCAATTTTCAAAAGGGGACCTTGAGTGCAATTTTAAAATGGTTTTAAATTTGATTTTAAATGGGTTTTGACCTATAATTTGATTTTGACACAAATTAAAAGTTTTATTTAAAATTGACGACTTTTTTCATATTTTCGTTAAAATATGATTTTAACTTAAATATTAAATTTGACCCAAAGTTGAATTTTATTTTATTTAGGAGTGTTATCCTAAATTAAAATATTAATTCAATTTTAAATTAGAGTTGGATTCTTAACACTTAATTAAATTTTGATTTTAATTAATTATTCGCCTGATTATATTTTTGAAATTAGAATTGGATTCTAATCTAACATTTAATTAAAATTTGATTTTAATTAAATTATGTTGCCCTAAAATTTTATTTAAGACTAGAGTTAGACTCTAATCTGTATTTGATTAAAATTTGATTTTAATTAAACATGTTCGCCCTAAGATCTTGGAATTGGAGTTGGACTCTAATTTTTTTATTTAATTAATATTTGATTTTAATTAAATTCAACCACCTTAAACTTTGAAATTAGAGTTTGACTCTAATTTGATGTTTAATTAAAATTTGATTTTAAGTAAATTATCCCGCTCTATAATTGTTGAATTAGAGTTGGACTCTAATTTGGTATTTAATTAAAATTTGGATTCTAATTAAATATGCCCACTAATTAAATAATTGATTAATATGATTAATTAATTATTTAATTGTTCCGATCCATTTGTCTAAAAGAGTTTAGACAACTTTAATTGCTAGAAAATTGAAACTTATTTGCATATAATATTAGATATTATATATGTATACATTTATGTGATTAATGTATTATTGGTGGATGATTATGGATTCGACCATATGGATGTGTTGAATGGTTAATTTTTATTCTTGTTGTTTTCTGGGCCTGCGAGCTCTTAATTGTTTTGGGCCTGCAAGTCCATTATTATTATTATTGTGGGCCTACGAGTCCAATTTCATTTAGAGTATAGGATACAAGTTGCGACTGGACTAATTGAAGAGACAAGAAAAGGAAGAGACCATGGAGATGGTGCATTGATACTACTGTTCAATGCTATACCCCCAGGAATTGACCAACTAGCCTTTTTTATGGTTGGGGAAGACTAGATATTAAAAGTCCATTATCGTCCACACTATTATATTATGTTATATATATTTATTTGCATGGTAGATGTATAATAATATATATATGATCGTATCGTTGTTGATGAGACTTTTGAATGCAAAATCCCTCCACAAAATATTAAGTCACATTTATAATTGCTTTCCATCATTATAGTGAAAAATCAGAGTCCCAAATCGTCTTCGCTTGTTGAGTACACTCAAGGCTGGTCTATTAGGGATATATTTGACACTATGAAATATTAGATATTTCTGAATGATGGGTTCGACTTAACTAAAATTTATCTTTTGTTGAGTACACTCAAGGAGATAAACAAGGAGATAAATTTTAGAGGCATGTTAAGTTAACACATAAGATGTGTGAAGGCAAAGATTTGTCAGCTTAATGATTTGGGAGTTGTATGGAGATACAATTGATAATAGTATCTGCCCAAATGTTATATTAGGGCTTGTTGAGTACACTCAAGGTCTTAATATAATAGATGGGATCCCAGCCCACTGGGAGTCAAGCATGGACTCCATAAATTTATGTAAGAGGGTCATAAATTTATTTAAACAGTGGGAATATAATTAATTTAATAAAAGTCCATGTTAAATTAATTGATGAATTTTATGGATTATTCTTTCCTTTTTCATCATTTATATTGAATCGTGAATAACCATGTATATTTGAGAGGCATATTGGATGCCAACAACCAAATTAAATCTTCTTGATTGGCACTGCAATTTGAGAATTGTTCTCAAGCATGAGAAAGTTGGTTGTCCTTAAGTAGCCATTTTCTAAAGACACCTGGTGATGACTCCATTAAGAAAGAGGTGGTTGCTATAATAAACACAGTGATAACAATAGTACTACAACGTATGTGATACTTGCAACTATGTCACTGAGTTACAAAAGTAACTTGAGAGTATAGATGTTAACACATAATTCTTCATTACAAAGAGTTGTATGATAATAATCATGTGTGTGGAAGGATATGAGACATCCAAACAACTATACCAGTGCAAAATGACAGAATAATCTTCAATTGATGCTTAGACACTGAAGATGATTGACGTTGAAAAATGTCTCAATTGAGTTCAATCATAAACCATGAACTAAGTAGTGACTTGGTTTTGCAATTCACAACTAATTATGAATTTAACATGAATAAGCTCGAATGCAAAATTATTAAGTTGCTTAACATGCTTAGGAATGTTAAGCCCTTTATCAAAATTGGTAGTGGACAAACCATTGATTCTTCTAAGGGTATTAAGATGAAGTCTAAAGGGACTTTGGGAAAGCATCCAATATGGTTAAGACAGTCTAAGCTAAGGACAATACCAAATCTAATGACCCTTGATTTCATTATAGAATGAAAGGTCATTGGAAGAAATATAGCATATCTTATGTCTACTTCACGAGTTTCTTAGGTATTTGATACCAGATGTAAATTTCATATTTATACAAATATGGAGAAACTAAATAGAAGCAGACCACTGCGAAAGGGAGAAGTTGACATGCACGTTGGAGATGAACAAAGGTTGTTGCATTGCCCGTATGAATATACTTCTTGGCATTGCCTTTTGGTTTTGTATTGGAATCAGAGAAATGTCGCTTTATACCAACTATAGCTAGAATATTAAAATGAATTTCATGTTCGGACATGAACTATTTTAATGTTAAGAACAATAGTTGTTCTTGTTTATCTTGTTAAAGATCCTAATGACTATGGTAAATTACAAAACGACGTTTATATTATTTAATACTAAAGATTGTATAGTGAGTATAGAAATTATAAGGCATAAATACTATAATCTAATTATTACCAAAATCTGGCATGACAGATTGTCATTTATATGAAATGTAATTCCAAAGTTACATAAGATGTATACTTGAGATTAATTGATTTTGACAAGTACAAATTATGCATGTCTGGCACAATGACCAAATCTTCTTTTACTTGAAAAGAAGAAAGGTCAGCATAATTGCTGGTCTAATTCATGGTGATGCATATGGACTGGTGTTAAATAATGTTAGGTAATGTTTCTCTTATTTCATCAATGATCATGTATACTTGATGAAAACTCAAATATGAAACTCTTGAAAAGTTCAAGGGATTCAAACTAGAAGTAGAGAAACAAATAGGTAAAGATACCATCACATTAAAATTCGATCAAGTGAGAGTATTTTAAAGATAAAATCTAGATTATATAAGAGAGAATGAGATTCTTTTGCAGTGGACTCCTTCATATACACTGCAGCAAGGTGGTGTATCTAAAAGGAGGAGTTGTTAATTATTAGATGTAATGCGATTAATAACAAGCCATGCAAATCTTCCAAAATTATTTTGGAGTCATGCATTGATTGCAGTGTGCAACACACTAAATCATGTCTCATCTAAATTGGTTAACAAAACTCCATACGAGTTATGGAAAGGCAATAGTCTCAATTTATCTTATATGGAAGCTTGGGGCCATGACGCTTATTTGAAGCGCCTTGAATCGGATAAATTTGACACTAAATTCGATAAATACATATTTGTGGGGATATTCAAAGCAGACGTTTGAATATAAATTCTATTATAATGAAGAAAGACTTCATCTCACAACATATCGTCTTCTTAGAGAAAATGTTTACTCTAGGGGAGGACAGTAGGAGCAAAATAAAACTTGAAAAGTTCAAGAGTCCACGGATATAGTTAACAAAGTAGATGGATTCGTGTTTGATCCCATATCTGATATAGGACATACTCTTGATCAGGAAGTAAAGACTCCTGAGGACATAACAGCTCTATGTGAATCTGGTAGGATCATTTGACTTTCAAGAGGCTGCGAATCCATGATTATTAATCAAGTATTAGTGATCGAGGATAATGAACCTGCTAGTTGCAACAAAATAAAGTCAAATTTTGACTTAAAAAGACAGCAAGAGGCCATGATACTCGAGATAAATTCGACGTATGTAAACAAGGCTTGGACCTTGGTCGAGCCTCCTGATAGAATAAAACCCATAAGGTTTTGTAAATAGTTTACAAGGGAAAGGTCGATGTGGATGTGAATATCCATATATACAAAGCAAGACTAGAAGCAAAGGTTAAGTGTTGACCTTGGTGAAACTTTTCTCCTGTGGCCTTGCTGAAGTCCATTCGGATTTTATTTGCAACAGTTGCATATCGTAACTAAAGGTTAAGATGAGTCTCTATGGAGCTAAAATCTTCGATTTGATGGGAAAAGTCAAAGTGTTTGATTTTATCAAATTGAAGATGAATTGTGTATTTACAAAAAGGTAGTGGGAGCATTGTCGTATTCCTAATATTATAGAAAATGACATCCCTATGTTTCAATCGTTGAAATAATGGTTGTTGAAAGATTTATTCTTGAACGATATAGGAGAAACAACTTGATCTATAGAGATAAATCTAGAAGGTTGCTTAACTCGTCCCAATCTATATGAAATATTGACAAGATTTTAGATGGAGTCAATATTTTATATGGAGAAATTAATTTACTCTTAAACGGTGTATTGGAAAGGTTTCGAATGTGAAGCAATAGTTGATTTAATAGTAGACACCTAATACATGATTACTTCAAAAGTAGCAAAGAGTTGCAATCTGGATCATGATGTTCGTAAATGAACTTGGAGTAGATCCTAATATTGTTGATCACATGCCATTGTATTGTGATAATAATAGAGTCATTGCGAAAGTAAAAGAACTAAGGTCTCATCAATGATCCAAACATGTATTAAGGCGATATAATCTCATCAATGATCCAAACATGTATTAAGGTGGTATAA
>NW_019254008.1:807393-808835 GCF_002742605.1 Olea europaea var. sylvestris
TGTGTCAACCCCAAAGTCCAGTGCGGGCAAGCACCTGCACTGGACTCTATGTGGCTCCGCCCCTGCCGATAACGTGTTATATGACATCACTAATGCTTAAAATAAGATGAACACTAATGTTCATTAGATCATTCCACACACGAGAGAGAGAGAGAGAGAGAGAGAGAGAACTCTAATGAAACAATCATGGAAGAACATTCTGAGAGTTCTTGCTGGAAGCCTGGAACTTTAGGGTCAAAAGTTGAGGCATTTCGAACAGTATGGGAGACAATATTTTCAGTTTGTGGGCATGTGTTTATCGTAATAACGTGGATCAGGAATTGCTTTAGACAGAGGAATTGTGAAAAATAATAAGCAGAACTATTGAAGAACTGATCATTTGGAAAACCATTTTAATTGGAGAAATAGAGAAAAGACTCGATTAAACTGAGAATTTAGATGTTGAAGCTACAGAAACATATGGTATATATAGCTTTGATGTGAACACTTAACTAATAAGATTCAAAAGTTCTAGTTTGATGCATGAAAATTCAGTACTTTTAAGTCACTCAATCCAGAAATTTTACATGGAAATGGGAGCTCGTTATCGTGCTTTGAAACCAAGCATTTCCAGCTATGTTTCTAATTACATTGTACGATCAACAACAATCTTTTCTGAATTATCATCATCATCCTATTGTTCTATAGTTTAACTACCAGTTATGCATTCGATTCACGTATTCGATTCACCAATTATAGGCCTGTCGGAATAGGCCCCCCACCTATAGGAGCCCCTAGACTTTAGGGCCCATGTGACCTTGGACGTCAAGCAAAACTCTTTGTTGATTGCTGATGGTTAGTATGTTTCAATCAGGTTGGTTTTCTAAGCCAAACGGTTGGTGAAAGATTAAGTATATCATCAGTACTGTACTGAAACTATATAAAACTTGGCGTATTTAACATACGATATTAGATAAAAATAAATACTATGATTATTAAAATTTTAACTTTGTTTTCTTTGATTCCTGTCCAAGTTATTTTTCTTTTCTATATCGTTCATATTGACAACTTATAGTGTAATTGCTATGATGGCTTGAGTTCGATACAATAGCAACATTAAAGAAAAAGAAAAGGTTAAAATTTTGTTTTTCATACTATACAATGATGATTTAGATGATAGGCAAGGTTAAAACCCCTTTCTATAGTTCCCATGGCATTGGTAAAATCTAGTGGTGTAAGTGGTTCAATTTAGATGATTAAAGTGTTTAAAATGATTTAGAAAAAAATTAAATCTAAATCCGATTGTTCAAAACAGTTTTGAGGAAAAATCAAGTAGTTTGCTTTGATTTAAACCTCAATTTCGTCATACATGTTCTCTTCACGTTCGTTTTAATGCTACTACTTAATTGATTTTAAAATATCTTTCTACTTTATTTATGATGACAATAGTCTAATTCGGATAT
>NW_019254009.1:0-40835 GCF_002742605.1 Olea europaea var. sylvestris
CCATTCCGACACGGTCGCGAAAAATGACGAAATTGCCCCCGGAAAGCAGTTTTTATTTTTGATCAACCTGTCAAATTTTTGCCCATTCCGACACAGTCGCGAAAAATGACGAAATTGCCCCGGGCGCGTATTTGTTTCCGATCAACCAGTCAAAATTTAGCCAATTTTGACACGGTCGCGAAAAATGACGAAAATGCCCCCGGCGCGATTTTTATTTCCGATCAACCTGCCAAATTTCAGCACATTTCGACACATCCGCGAAATATGACGTAATTGCCCCCGACGGGGTTTTTGGTTCTGATCAGCCTGTCAAATTTTAGCCAATTCCGACCCAGTCGCGAAAAATGACGAAATTGCCCCTGTCGCGATTTTTATTTCCTATCAACCTGCCAAATTTCAGCACATATTGACACAGTCACGAAAAATGACGAAATTGCCCCCGACGCGATTTTTGTTTCCAATCAACCAGTCAAATTTTGGCCAATTCCAGCATAGTCGCGAAAAATGACGAAATTGCCCCTGGGGCGATTTTTGTTTCCGATCAACCAGTCAAATTTTAGCCAATTTCGGCGCAGTCGCGAAAAATGACGAATTTGTCCTTGGCGTGATTTTTATTTCTGATCAACCTGTCAAATTTCAGCCCATATTAACGCAGTCGCAAAAAATGACGAAATTGAACCCAGCGCGGTTTTTGTTCCCGATCAGCCTTTCAAATTTGATCTCATTCCGACACATTGGAAAAAATGACGAAATTGCCCCCGGCGCGATTTTTGTTTCCGATCAACCTGTCAAATTTCAGCCCATATTGACACAGTCGCGAAAGATGACGAAATTGCCCTCGACGCAGTTTTTGTTCCCAATCAGCCTGTCAAATTTGAGCCCATTCCGACACCATTGGAAAAACGGACGAAATTGCTCCCGGCGCGTTCCGATCAGCCAGTCAAATTTTAGCCCATTCCGACACAGTCGCGAAAGATGACGAAATTGCCCCCGGCTCGATTTTTATTTCCGATCAACCTGCCAAATTTCAGCACATTCCGACACAGTCGCGAGAAATGACGTAATTGCCCCCGGCGTGATTTTTGGTTCTCATCAACCAGTCATATTTTAACCAATTCCGACCCAGTCTCGAAAAATGACGAAATTGCCCCTGGCGCGATTTTTATTTCCGATCGACCTGCCAAATTTCAGCCCATATTGACACAGTCGCGAAAAATGACGAAATTGCCCCCTGCACTGTTTTTAGTTCAGATCAACCTGTCAAAATTTAGCCAATTCCGACACAGTGGCGAAAAATGACGAAATTGCCCCTGGCTCGATTTTTGTTTCCGATCAACCAGTCAAATTTTAGTCAATTCCGAAACAGTCGCGAAAAATGATGAAATTGCCTCCGGCGTGATATTTATTTCCGATCAACATGTCAAATTTCAGCCCATTCCGACACCGTCGCGAAAAATGACGAAATTGCCCCTGCGCGGTTTTTGTTCGCGACCAGCCTGTCAAATTCGAGCCCATTCCGACAACATTGGAAAAAATGACGAAATTGCCCCCGACGCGATTTTTGTTTCCGATCAACCCGTCAAATTTTATCCCATTCCAACACAGTCGCGAAAAATGACGAAATTGCCTCTGGCGCGATTTTTGTTTCCGATCAACCAGTCAAATTTTAGCCAATTCCGACAAAGTCGCGAAAAATGACGAAATTGCCTCTGGCGCGATTTTTGTTTCCGATCAACCAGTCAAATTTTAGCCAATTCCGACAAAGTCGCGAAAAATGACGAAATTGTCCCTAGCACGATTTTTATTTTCGATCAACTTGCCAAATTTCAACCGATATTGACATAGTCGCGAAAAACGACGAAATTGCACCCGGCGCGGTTTTTGTTCCCGATCAGCCTATCAAATTTGACCCCGTTCCGACCCCATTGGAAAAAATGACGAAATTGTCCCCGACGAGGTTTTTGTTTCCGATCAAACCGTCAAATTTTAGCCATTCCGACACGGTCGCGAAAAATGACGAAATTGCCCCCGAAAAGCAGTTTTTGTTTTCGATCAACCTGTCAAATTTTTGTCCATTCCGACACAGTCGCGAAAAATGACGAAATTGCCCAGGGCGCGGTTTTTGTTTCCGATCAACCCGTCAAAATTTAGCCAATTTCGACACAGTCGCGAAAAATGACGAAATAGCCCCCGGCGCGATTTTTATTTCCGATCAACCTGCCCAATTTCAGCTCATTACGACACAGTCGCGAAAAATGACGAAATTGCCCCCGACTAGGTTTTTGTTCCCGATCAGCCTGTCAAATTTGAGCTCATTCCGACACCATTTGAAAAAAAGACGAAATTGCCCCCGGCGCGATTTTTGTTTCCGATCAACCATTCAAATTTTAGTCAATTCCGAAATAGTTGCGAAAAATGACGAAATTGCCTCCGGCGTGATTTTGATTTCCGATCAACCTGTCAAATTTCAGCCCATTCCGACACCGTCGCGAAAAATGACGAAATTGCCCCTGCGCGATTTTTTGTTTCGGATCAACCTGTCAAATTTTAGCCAATTCCGAGCCCCCGTCGTAGTTTTTGTTCCCGATCAACTTGTCAAATTCGAGCCCATTCCGACAACAATGGAAAAAAATTCGAAATTGTCCCCGGCGCGATTTTTGTTTCCGATCAACCTGTCAAACTTTAGCCCATTCCGACACAGTCGCGAAAAATGACGAAATTGCCCCCGGCACGATTTTTGTTTTCGATCAACCTGTCAAATTTTAGCCCATTTCGACACAGTCGTGAAAAATGACGAAATTGCCTCGGGCGCGGTTTTCGTTTCCGATCAACCAGTCAAATTTTAGCCAATTTCGACACAGTCGGGAAAAATGACGAAATTGCCCACAGCGCGAATTTTATTTTCGATCAACCCGTCAAATTTTAGCTCATTTCGACACAGTCGCGAAAAATGACGAAATTGCCCCCGGCGCGATTTTTGTGCCCGATCATCTTGTCAAATTTGAGCCCATTCCGACACCATTGGAAAAAATGACGAAATTGGCCCCGGCGCGATTTTTGTTTCCGATCAACCAGTCAAAATTTAGCCAATTCCGACACATTCGAGAAAAATGACGAAATTGCCCCTAGCGCGGTTTTTGTTTCCGATCAACCAGTCATATTTTAGCCAATTCCGACACAGTCGCGAAAAATGACGAAATTTTTCCTGGAGCGATTTTTATTTCCGATTAACCTACCAAATTTCAGCCCATATTGACGTAGTCGCGAAAAAAGACGAAATTGCCCCCGGCGCGATTTTTGTTTCCGATCAACCTGTCAAAATTTAGCCAATTTCGACATAGTCGCGAAAAATGACGATATTGCCCCTATCGCGATTTTTGTTTCCGATTAACCAGTCAAATTTTAGTCAATTTCGAAACAGGCGCGAAAAATGACGAATTGCCTCCGGCGTGATTTTTATTTTCGATCAACCTGCCAAATTTCAGCCCATTCCGACACCGTCGTGAAAAATGACGAAATTGCCCCTGCTCGATTTTTGTTTCCGATCAACCTGTCAAGTTTTAGCCAATTTCGACACAGTCCCGAAAAATGACGAAATTGCCCCCCTCGCAGTTTTTGTTCTAGATCAGCTTGTCAAATTCCAGCCCATTCCGACACCATTGAAAAAAATGACGAAATTGCCTCTGGCGCGATTTTTGTTTCCGATCAACCTGTCAAACTTTAGCCCATTCCGACACAGTCGCGAAAAACGACGAAATTGCCCCCGGCGCGGTTTTTGTTTCCGATCGACCTGTCAAATTTTAGTCCATTCCGACACAGTCGCGAAAAATGACGAAATTGCCTCTGGCGCGATTTTTGTTTCCGTTCAACCAGTCTAATTTTAGCCAATTCCGACAAAGTCACGAAAAATTACGAAATTGCCCCTAGCGTGATTTTCATTTTCGATCAACCTGCCAAATTTTATCCCATGTTGACACAGTCGCGAAAAACGACGAAATTGCCCCCGGCGCGATTTTTGTTCCCGATCAGCCTGTCAAATTTGAGCCTGTTCCAACACTACTGGAAAAAATGACGAAATTGCCCCCGGCGCGGTTTTTTGTTTTCGATCAAACCGTCAAATTTTAGCTCATTCCGACATAGTCGCGAAAAATGACGAAATTGCCCCGGGAAAGCAGTTTTTGTTTTCGATCAACCTGTCAAATTTTAGCAATTCCGACACAGTAGCGAAAAATGACAAAATTGCCTCTGGCGCGGTTTTTGTTTCCGATCAGCCAGTCAAATTTTAGGCAATTCCAACAAAGTCGCGAAAAATGACGAAATTGCCCCTAGCGCGATTTTTATTTCCGATCAACCTGCCAAATTTCAGCCCATATAGACGCAGTCGCGAAAAACGACGAAATTGTCCCCGGTTCGATTTTTGTTCCCGATCAGCCTGTCAAATTTGAGCCCGTTCCGACACCATTGGAAAAAATGACTAATTTGCCCCCGGCGCGATTTTTGTTTCCAATCAAACCGTCAAAATTTAGCCCATTCCGACACAGTCGCGAAAATGCCGAAATTGCACCAGAAAAGCAGTTTTTGTTTCCGATCAACCTATGAAATTTTAGCCCATTCCGACACAATCGCGAAAAATGATGAAATTGACTCGGGCACGGTTTTTGTTTTGGATAAACCAGTCAAATTTTAGCCAATTTCGACACAGTCGCGAAAAATGACGAAAATGCCCCCGGCGCGATTTTTATTTCCGATCAACCTACCAAATTTCAGCACATTCCGACACATCGGCGAAAAATGACGTAATTGCCCCCGGCGGAGTTTTTGGTTCTGATCAACCAGTCAAATTTTAGCCAATTCTGACCCAGTCACGAAAATTTACGAAATTGCCCCTGGCGCGATTTTTATTTCCTATCAACCTGCCAAATTTCAGCCCATATTGACACAGTCTCGAAAAATGACGAAATTGCCCCTGACTCGGTTTTTGTTTCCGATCAACCAGTCAAATTTTAGTCAATTCCGAAACAGTATCGAAAAATAACGAAATTGCCTCCGGCGTGATATTTATTTCCGATCAACCTGTCAAATTTCAGCCCATTCCGACATCGTCGCGAAAAATGACGAAATTGCCCCTGCGCGGTTTTTGTTCGCGATCAGCCTGTCAAATTCGAGCCCATTCCGACACGATTGGAAAAAAAGACGAAATTGCCCCCGACGCGATTTTTGTTTCCGATCAACCAGTCAAATTTTAGTCAATTCCGAAGCAGTCGCGAAAAATGACGAAATTGCCTTCGGCGTGATTTTGATTTCCGATCAACCTGCCAAATTTCTGCCCATTCCGACACCGTCGCGAAAAATGACGAAATTGCCCTTGCGCGATTTTTGTTTCGGATCAACCTGTCAAATTTTAACCAATTCTGACACAGTCGCGAAAAATGACGAAATTGCCCCCCTCGTAGTTTTTGTTCCCGATCAGCTTGTCAAATTCGAGCCCATTCCGACAACATTGGAAAAATGTCGAAATTGCCCCCGGCGCGATTTTTGTTTTCGATCAACCTGTCAAATTTTAGCCCATTCCGACACAGTCGTGAAAAATGACGAAATTACCTCGGGCGCGGTTTTCGTTTCCGATCAACCAGTCAAATTTTAGCCAATTTCGACACAGTCGGGAAAAATGACGAAATCGCCCCCGGAGCGATTTTTATTTTCGATCAACCTGCCAAATTTCAGCTCATTCCGACACAGTCGCGAAAAATGACGAAATTGCCCCCGGCGCGATTTTTGTTCCCGATCAGCTTGTCAAATTTGAGCCCATTCCGACTCCATTGGAAAAAATAACGAAATTGCCCTCGGCGCGATTTTTGTTTCCGATCAACCAGTCAAATTTTAGCCCATTCCGACACAGTCGCGAAAAACGATGAAATTGCCATCGGCGCGATTTTTATTTCCGATCAACCTGCCAAATTTCAAATCATTCTGATACAGTCGCGAAAAATGACGTAATTGCCCCCGGCACGATTTTTTGTTCTGATCAACCAGTCAAATTTTAGTCAATTCCGACCCAGTTGCGAAAAATGACGAAATTGCCCCTGGAGCGATTTTTATTTCCGATCAACCTGCCAAATTTCAGCCCATATTGACACAGTCGCGAAAAATGACGAAATTGCCCCCGGCGCGATTTTTATTTTCGACCAACCTACCAAATTTTGGCTTATTCCGACACAGTCGCGAAAAATAACGTAATTGCCCTCGGCGCGGTTCTTGGTTCTGATCAACCAGTCAAATTTTAGCCAATTCCGACCAAGTCTTGAAAAATGACGAAATTGCCCCCGGCGCGATTTTTGTTTCCGATCAACCTGTCAAATTTCAGCCCATATTGCTAGAGTCGAGAAAAATGACGAAATTGCCCCCGGCGCGGTTTTTGTTTCCGATCAACCAGTTAAAATTTAGCCAATTCCGACACATTCGCGAAAAACGACGAAATTGCCCCCTAGTGCGATTTTTGTTTCCGATCAACCAGTCAAATTTTAGCCAATTTCGACACAGTCGCGAAAATGACAAAATTGTTCCTGGAGCTATTTTTATTTCCAATTAACCTGCCAAATTTCGGCCCATATTGACACAGTCGCGAAAAATGACGAAATTGCCCCCGGCGCGATTTTTGATCCCGATCAGCCTGTCAAATTTGAGCTCATTCCGACACCATTGGAAAAAATGAAGAAATTGCCCCCGGCTCGATTTTTGTTTCCGATCAACCTGTCGAATTTCAGCCCATATTGACACAGTCGAGAAAAATGACGAAATTGCCCCCGACGCGATTTTTGTTCTCGATCAGCCTTTCAAATTTGAGCCCATTCCGACACCATTGGAAAAAGTGACGAAATTGCCCCCGGCGCGATTTTTGTTTCCGATCAACCTATCAAATTTCAGCCCATATTGACACAGTCACGAAAAACGACGAAATTGTCCCCGACGCGATTTTTGTTCCCGATCAGCCTATCAAATTTCAGCCCATTCCGACACCATTGGAAAAAATGACGAAATTGCCCCCGGAGCGATTTTTGTTTCCGATCAACCAGTCAAATTTTAGCCCATTCCGATACAGTCGCGAAAGATGACGAAATTGTCCTCGGCTCGATTTTTATTTCCGATCAACCTGCCAAATTTCAGCACATTCCGACACAGTCGCAAAAAATGACGTAATTTCCCCCGGCGCGATTTTTGTTTTTGATCAACCAGTCAAATTTTAGCCAATTCCGACCCAGTCGCGAAATATGACGATATTGCCCCTGGCACGATTTTTATTTCCGATCAACCTGCCAAATTTCAGCCCATATTGACATAGTCGCGAAAAAAGACGAAATTGCCCCCGGCGCAGTTTTTGTTCCCGATCAGCCTGTCAAATTTGAGCCCATTCTGACACCATTGGAAAAAATGACGAAATTGCCCCCGGAGCGATTTTTGTTTCCGATCAACCAGTCAAATTTTAGCCCATTCCGACACAGTCGCGAAAAACGATGAAATTGCCCCCGGCGCGATTTTTATTTCCGATCAACCTGCCAAATTTCAACTCATTCCGATACAGTCGCGAAAGATGACGTAATTGCCCCTGGCGTGATTTTTTGTTTTGATCAACCAGTCAAATTTTAGTCAATTCCGACCCAGTTGCGAAAAATGACGAAATTGCCCCTGGAGCGATTTTTATTTCCGATCAACCTGCCAAATTTCAGCCCATATTGACACAGTCGCGAAAAATGACGAAAGTTTCCCCCGGCGCGATTTTTATTTCCGACCAACCTGCCAAATTTCAGCTTATTCCGACACAGTCGCGAATAATAACGTAATTGCCCCCGGCGCGGTTTTTGGTTCTGATCAACCAGTCAAATTATAGCCAATTCCAACCAAGTCTTGAAAAATTACAAAATTGCCCCCGGCGCGATTTTTGTTTCCGATCAACCTGTCAAATTTCAGCCCATATTGACACAGTCGCGAAAAATGACGAAATTGCCCCCGGCGCGATTTTTGTTTCCGATCAACCTGTCAAATTTCAGCCCATATTGACACAGTCGCGAAAAATGACGAAATTGCCCCCGGCGCGATTTTTGTTTCCGATCAACTAGTTAAAATTTATCCAATTCCGACACATTCGCGAAAAACGACGAAGTTACCCCTAGTGCGATTTTTGTTTACGATCAACCAGTCAAATTTTAGCCAATTTCGACACATTCGCGAAAAATGACGAAATTGTTCCTGGAGCGATTTTTGTTTCCGATTAACCTGCCAAATTTCAGCCCATATTGACACAGTCGCGAAAAATGACGAAATTGCCCCCAGCGCGATTTTTGATCCCGATCAGCCTGTCAAATTTGAGCTCATTCCGACACCATTGGAAAAAATAAAGAAATTGCCCCCGTCGCGATTTTTGTTTCCGATAAACCTGTCAAATTTCAGCCCATATTGACACAGTCGAGAAAAATGACGAAATTGCCCCCGGCGCGGTTTTTGTTCTCGATCAGCCTCTCCAATTTGGGCCCATTCCGACACCATTGGAGAAAGTGACGAAATTGCCCCCGGCGCGATTTTTGTTTCCGATCAACCTATCAAATTTCAGCCCATATTGACACAGTCGCGAAAAATGACGAAATTACCCCCGACGCGGTTTTTGTTCCCGATCAGCCTATCAAATTTCAGCCCATTCCGACAGCATTGGAAAAAATGACGAAATTGCCCCCGGAGCAATTTTTGTTTCCGATCAACCAGTCAAATTTTAGCCCATTCCGATATAGTCGCGAAAGATGACGAATTTGCCCTCGGCTCGATTTTTATTTTCGATCAACCTGCCAAATTTCAGCACATTCCGACACAGTCGCGAAAAATGACGTAATTGCCCCCGGCGCGGTTTTTGGTTTTGATCAGCCAGTCAAATTTTAGCCAATTCCGGCCCAGTTGCGAAATATGACGAAATTGCCCCTGGTGCGATTTTTATTTCCGATCAACCTGCCAAATTTCAGCCCATATTGACGCAGTCGCGAAAAACGACGAAATTGCCCCCGGTGCGATTTTTGTTCCCGATCAGCCTGTCAAATTTGAGCCCGTTCCGACACCATTGGAAAAAATGACGAATTTGCCCCCAGCGCGATTTTTGTTTCCGATCAAACCGTCAAAATTTAGCGCATTCCGACACATTCGCGAAAAATGACGAAATTGCCCCAGAAAAGCAGTTTTTGTTTCCGATTAACCTGTGAAATTTTAGCCCATTCCGACACAGTCGCGAAAAATGATGAAATTGGCCCGGGTGCGATTTTTATTTCCGATAAACCAGTCAAATTTTAGCCAATTTCGACACAGTCGCGAAAAATGACGAAAATGCTCCGCGCGCGATTTTTATTTTTCGATCAACCTGCCAAATTTCAGCACATTCAGACACAGTCGCGAAAAATGACGCAATTGCCCCCGGCGCGGTTTTTGGTTCTGATCAACCAGTCAAAATTTAGTCAATTCAGACCAACAAGCGAAAAATGACGAAATTGCCCCTGGCGCGATTTTTATTTCCGATCAACCTGCCAAATTTCATCCCATATTGACACAGTCGCGGAAAATGACGAAATTGCCCACGACGCGATTTTTGTTTCCAATCAACAAGTCAAATTTTGGCAAATTCCGACATAGTCGCGAAAAATGATGAAATCGCCCCTGGGGCGATTTTTGTTTCCGATCAACCAGTCAAATTTTAGCCAATTCCGGCGCAGTCACGAAAAATGACGAATTTGTCCTTGGCTCGATTTTTATTTCCGATCAACCTGCCAAATTTCAGCCCATATTAACGCAGTCGCGAAAAATGACGAAATTGCACCCTGCGTGGTTTTTGTTCCCGATCAGCCTTTCAAATTTGATCCCATTCCGACACCATTGGAAAAAATGACGTAATTGCCCCCGGCGCGATTTTTGTTTCCGATCAACCTGTCAAATTTCAGCCCATATTGACACAGTCGCGAAAAATGACGAAATTGCCCTCGGCGCGATTTTTGTTCCCGATCAGCCTGTCAAATTTGAGCCCATTCCGACACCATTGGAAAAAATGACGAAATCGCCCCCGTCGCGATTTTTGTTTCGGATCAGCCAGTCAAATTTTAGCCAATTCCGACACAGTCGCGAAAGATGACGAAATTGCCCCCGGCGTGATTTTTATTTCCGATCAACCTGCCAAATTTCAGCACATTCCGACACAGTCGCGAGAAATGACGTAATTGCCCCCGGCGGGATTTTTGGTTCTAATCAACCAGTCATATTTTAGCCAATTCCGACCCAGTCGCGAAAAATGATGAAATTGCCCCTGGCGCGATTTTTATTTCCGATCGACCAGCCAAATTTCAGCCCATATTGACACAGTCGCAAAAAATGACGAAATTGCCCCCGGCGTGATTTTTGTTCCCGATCAGCTTGTCAAATTTGAGCCCATTCCGACGCCGTTGGAAAAAATGACGAAATTACCCACGGCCCTGTTTTTGTTTCCGATCAACATGTCAAATTTTAGCCAATTTCGACACAGGCACGAAAAATGACGAAACTGCTCAGATTGACCTGCCAAATTTCAGCCCTTATTGACAGTCGCGAAAAATGACGAAATTGCCCCCGACGCGATTTTTATTTCCGATCAACCTGCCAAATTTTAGCTCATTCAGATACAGTCGTGAAAAATGACGTAATTGCCCCCGGCGCGATTTTTGGTTCTGATCAACCAGTCAAAATTTAGTCAATTCAGACCAAGTAGCGAAAAATGACGAAATTGCCCCTGGCGCGATTTTTATTTCGGATCAACTTGCCAAATTTCAACCCATATTGACACAGTCACGAAAAATGACGAAATTGCCCTCGACACGATTTTTGGTTCAGATCAACCGGTCAAAATTTAGCCAATTTCGACACAGTCGCGAAAAATGACGAAATTACCCCTGGCTCGGTTTTTGTTTCCGATCAACCAGTCAAATTTTAGTCAATTCCGAAACAGTCGCAAAAAATGACGAAATTGCCTCCGACGTGATATTTATTTCCGATCAACCTGTCAAATTTCAGCCCATTCCGACACCGTCGCGAAAAATGACGAAATTGCCCCTAGCGCGATTTTTATTTCCGATCAACCTGCCAAATTTCAACCGCTATTGACATAGTCGCGAAAAATGACTAAATTGCACCCGGCGCGGTTTTTGTTCCCGATCAGCCTGTCAAATTGGAGCCCGCTCCGACCCCATTGGAAAAAATGACGAAATTGCCCCCGACGCGATTTTTGTTTCCGATCAACCCGTCAAATTTTAGCCCATTTCGACACAGTCGCGGAAAATGACGAAATTGCCCCTAGCGCGATTTTTATTTCCGATCAACCTGCCAAATTTCAACCGCTATTGACATAGTCGCGAAAAATGACTAAATTGCACCCGGCGCGGTTTTTGTTCCCGATCAGCCTGTCAAATTGGAGCCCGCTCCGACCCCATTGGAAAAAATGACGAAATTGCCCCCGGCGCGGTTTTTATTTCCGATCAAACCGTCAAATTTTAGCCCATTCCGACACGGTCGCGAAAAATGACGAAATTGCCCCCGGAAAGCAGTTTTTGTTTTCGATCAACCTGTCAAATTTTTGCCCATTCCGACACAGTCGCGAAAAATGACGAAATTGCCCCGGGCGCGTTTTTGTTTCCGATCAACCAATCAAAATTTAGCCAATTTTGACACAGTCGCGAAAAATGACGAAATAGCCCCCGGCGCGATTTTTATTTCCGATCAACCTACCAAATTTCAGCCCATATTGACGTAGTCGCGAAAAACGACGAAATTGCCCACGGTGCGATTTTTGTTCCCGATCAGCCTGTCAAATTTGAGCCCGTTCCGACACCATTGGAAAAAATGACGAATTTGTCCCCAGCCCGATTTTTGCTTCCGATCAAACCGTCAAAATTTAGTGCATTCCGACACATTCGCGAAAAATGACGAAATTGCCCCAGAAAAGCAGTTTTTGTTTCCGATCAACCAGTGAAATTTTAGCCCATTCCGACACAGTCGCGAAAAATGATGAAATTGGCCCGGGTGCGATTTTTGTTTCCGATAAACCAGTCAAATTTTAGCCAATTTCGACACAGTCGCGAAAAATGACGGAAATGGTCCGGCGCGATTTTTATTTTTCGATCAACCTGCCAAATTTCAGCTCATTCAGACACAGTCGCGAAAAATGACGCAACTGCCCCCGGCGCGGTTTTTGGTTCTGATAAACCAGTCAAAATTTAGTCAATTCAGACCAACTAGCGAAAAATGACGAAATTGCCCCTGGCGCGATTTTTATTTCCGATCAACCTGCCAAATTTCATCCCATATTGACACAGTCGCGGAAAATGACGAAATTGCCCACGACGCGGTTTTTGTTTCCAATCAACCTGTCAAATTTTGGCAAATTCCGACATAGTCGCGAAAAATGATGAAATTGCCCCTGGGGCGATTTTTGTTTCCGATCAACCAGTCAAATTTTAGCCAATTCCGACGCAGTCGCGAAAAATGACGAATTTGTCCATGGCGCGATTTTTATTTCCGATCAACCTGCCAAATTTCAGCCCATATTAACGCAGTCGCGAAAAATGACGAAATTGCATCCGGCGTGGTTTTTGTTCCCGATCAGCCTTTCAAATTTGATCCCATTCCGACACCATTGGAAAAAATGACGAAATTGCCCCCGGCGCGATTTTTGTTTCCGATCGACCTGTCAAATTTCAGCCCATATTGACACAGTCGCGAAAAATGACGAAATTGCCTCCGGGGCGATTTTTGTTCCCGATCAGCTTGTCAAATTTGAGCCCATTCCGACGCCGTTGGAAAAAATGACGAAATTACCCACGGCCCTGTTTTTGTTTCCGATCAACTTGTCAAATTTTAGCCAATTTCGACACAGGCACGAAAAATGACGAAATTGCCCCCGGTACGGTTTTTGGTTCAGATTGACCTGCCAAATTTTAGCCCATATTGACACAGTCGCGAAAAATGACGAAATTGCCCCCGACACGATTTTTATTTCCGATCAACCTGCCAAATTTCAGCTCATTCAGATACAGTCGCGAAAAATGACGTAATTGCCCCCGACGCGATTTTTGGTTCTGATCAACCAGTCAAAATTTAGTCAATTCAGACCAAGTAGCGAAAAATGACGAAATTGCCCCTGGCGCGATTTTTATTTCGGATCAACTTGCCAAATTTCAACCCATATTGACACAGTCGCGAAAAATGACGAAATTGCCCCCGGCACGGTTTTTGGTTCAGATCAACCTGTCAAAATTTAGCCAATTCCGACACAGTCGCGAAAAATGACGAAATTACCCCTGGCTCGGTTTTTGTTTCCGATCAACCAGTCAAATTTTAGTCAATTCCGAAACAGTCGCGAAAAATGACGAAATTGCCTCCGGCGTGATATTTATTTCCTATCAACCTGTCAAATTTCAGCCCATTCCGACACCGTCGCGAAAAATGAAGAAATTGCCCCTGCGCGGTTTTTGTTCGCGATCATCCTGTCAAATTCGAGCCCATTCCAACAACATTGGAAAAAATGACGAAATTGCCCCCGACGCGATTTTTGTTTCCGATCAACCCGTCAAATTTTAGCCCATTCCGACACAGTCGCGAAAAATGACGAAATTGCCCCTAGCGCGATTTTTATTTCCGATCAACCTGCCAAATTTCAACCGCTATTGACATAGTCGCGAAAAATGACTAAATTGCACCCGGCGCGATTTTTGTTCCCGATCAGCCTGTCAAATTGGAGCCCGCTCCGACCCCATTGGAAAAAATGACGAAATTGCCCCCGGCGCGGTTTTTATTTCCGATCAAACCGTCAAATTTTAGCCCATTCCGACACGGTCGCGAAAAATGACGGAATTGCCCCCGAAAAGCAGTTTTTGTTTTCGATCAACCTGTCAAATTTTTGCCCATTCCGACATAGTCGCGAAAAATGACGAAATTGCCCCGGGCGCGTTTTTGTTTCCGATCAACCAATCAAAATTTAGCCAATTTTGACACAATCGCGAAAAATGACGAAATAGCCCCCGACGCGATTTTTATTTCCGATCAACCTGCCAAATTTCAGCTTATTACGACACAGTCGCGAAAAATGACGAAATTGCCCCCGACGGGGTTTTTGTTCCCGATCTGCCTGTCAAATTTGAGCTCATTCCGACACCATTGAAAAAAAGACGAAATTGCCCCCGGCGCGATTTTTGTTTCCGATCAACCAGTCAAATTTTAGTCAATTTCGAAACAGTCGCGAAAAATGACGAAATTGCCTCCGGCATGATTTCGATTTCCGATCAACCTGCCAAATTTCAGCCAATTCCGACACCGTCACGAAAAATGACGAAATTGCCCTTGCGCGATTTTTGTTTCGGATCAACCTGTCAAATTTTAGCCAATTCCGACACAGTCGCGAAAAATGACGAAATTTCCCCCCTCGCAGTTTTTGTTCCTGATCAGCCTGTCAAATTCGAGCCCATTCCGACAACATTGGAAAAAATGTCGAAATTGCCCCCGGCGCGATTTTTGTTTCCGATCAACCCGTCAAACTTTAGCCCATTCCGACACAGTCGCGAAAAATGACGAAATTGCCCCTGGCGCGATTTTTGTTTTCGATCAACCTGTCAAATTTTAGCCCATTCCGACACAGTCGCGAAAAATGACGAAATTGCCCCGGGCGCTGTTTTCGTTTCCGATCAACCAGTCAAATTTTAGCCAATTTCGGCACAGTCGGGAAAAATGACGAAATTGCCCCCGGCGCTATTTTTATTTTCGATCAACCTGCCAAATTTCAGCTCGTACTGACACAGTAGCGAAAAATGACGAAATTGCCCCCGGCGCGATTTTTGTTCCCGATCAGCTTGTCAAATTTGAGCCCATTCCGACACCATTGGAAAAAATGACGAAATTGCCCCCGACGCGATTTTTATTTCCGATTAACCAGTCAAATTTTAGCCCATTCCGACACAGTCGCGAAAAATGACGAAATTGCCCCAGGCGCGATTTTTATTTCCGATCAACCTGCCAAATTTCAACTCATTACAATACAGTCGCGAAAAATGACGTAATTGCCCCCGGCGCGGTTTTTTGTTCTGATCAACCAGTCAAATTTTAGTCAATTCCGACCCAGTTGCGAAAAATGACGAAATTGCCCCTGGTGCGATTTTTATTTCCGATCAACCTGCCAAATTTCAGCCCATATTGACACAGTCGCGAAAAATGACGAAATTGCCCCTGGCGCGATTTTTATTTCCGATCATCCTGCCAAATTTCAGCTCATTCCGACACAGTCGCGAAAAATGACGAAATTGTCCCTAGCGCAGTTTTTGTTTCCGATCATCCAGTCAAATTTTATCCAATTCCGACACAGTCGCGAAAAATGACGAAATTGTTCGTGGCGCGATTTTTATTTCCGATTAACCTGCCAAATTTCAGCCCATATTGACATAGTCGCGAAAAATGACGAAATTGCCCCCGGTCCGATTTTTGATCCCGATCAACCAGTTAAATTTGAGCTCATTCCGACACCATTGGAAAAAATTAAGAAATTGCCCCCGGCGCGATTTTTGTTTCCGATCAACCTGTCAAATTTCAGCCCATATTGCACAATCGAGAAAAATGACGAAATTGTCCCCGGTGCGGTTTTTGCTCTCGATCAGCCTCTCAAATTTGGGCCCATTCCGACACCATTGGAAAAAGTGACGAAATTGCCCCCGACGCGATTTTTGTTTCCGATCAACCTATCAAATTTCAGCCAATATTGACACAGTCGCGAAAAATGACGAAATTGCCCTCGGCTCGATTTTTATTTCCGATCAACCTGCCAAATTTCAGCACATTCCGACACAGTAGCGAAAAATGACGTAATTGCCCCCGGCGCGGTTTTTGGTTTTGATCAACCAGTCAAATTTTAACCTATACCGACCCAGTCGCGAAATATGACGAAATTGCCCCTGGCGCGATTTTTATTTCCGATCAACCTGCCAAATTTCAGCCCATATTGACGCAGTCGCGAAAAACGACGAAATTGCCCCCCGTGCGGTTTTTGTTCCCGATCAGCCTGTCAAATTTGAGCCCGTTCCGACACCATTGGAAAAAATGACGAATTACCCCCGGCGTGATTTTTGTTTCCGATCAAACCGTCAAAATTTAGCCCATTCCGACACAGCCGCGAAAAATGACAAAATTGCCCCAGAAAAGCAGTTTTTGTTTCCGATCAACCTATGAAATTTTAGCCCATTCCGACACAGTCGCGAAAAATGATGAAATTGGCTCGGGTGCGATTTTTGTTTCCGATAAACCAGTCAAATTTTAGCCAATTTCGACACAGTCGCGAAAAATGAAGAAAATGCCCTCGGCGCGATTTTTATTTCCGATCAACCTGCCAAATTTCAGCACATTCCGACACATCCGCGAAATATGACGTAATTGCCCCCGACGGGGTTTTTGGTTCTGATCAACCAGTCAAATTTTAGCCAATTCCGACCCAGTCGCGAAAAATGACGAAATCGCCCCTGGCGCGATTTTTATTTCCTATCAACCTGCCAAATTTCAGCCCATATTGACACAGTCGCGAAAAATGACGAAATTGCCCCCGGCGTGATTTTTATTTCCATTCAACCTGCCAAATTTCAGCACATTCCGACACAGTCGCGAGAAATGAGGTAATTGCCCCCGACGAGATTTTTGGTTCTAATCAACCAGTCATATTTTAGCCAATTCCGACCCAGTCGCGAAAAATGACGAAATTGCCCCTGGCGCGATTTTTATTTCCGATCGACCTGCCAAATTTCAGCCCATATTGACACAGTCGCGAAAAATGACGAAATTGCCCCCGGCGCGATTTTTGTTCCCGATCAGCTTGTCAAATTTGAGCCCATTCCGACACCGTTGGAAAAAATGACGAAATTGCCCCCGGCGCGATTATTGTTTCCGATCAACCTATCAAATTTTAGCCCATATTGACACAGTCGCGAAAAATGACGAAATTGCCCCCGACGCGGTTTTTGTTTCCGATCAACCAGTCAAAATTTAGCAAATTCCGACACATTCACGAAAAATGACGAAATTGCCCCTAGCGCGGTTTTTGTTTCCGATCAACCAGTTATATTTTAGCCAATTCCGACACAGTCGCGAAAAATGACGAAATTGCTCCTGGCGCGATTTTTATTTCCGATTAACCTACCAAATTTCAGCCCATATTGACACAGTCGCGAAAAAAGACGAAATTGCCCCCGATGCGATTTTTGTTCGTGATCAGCCTGTCAAATTCGAGCCCATTGTGACAACATTGGAAAAAATGTCGAAATTGCCGCCGACGCGATTTTTGTTTCCGATCAACCCGTCAACTTTTAGCCCATTCCGACACAGTCGCGAAAAATGACGAAATTGCCTCTGGCGCGATTTTTGTTTCCAATCAACCATTCAAATTTTAGCCAATTCCGACAAAGTCGCGAAAAATGACGAAATTGCCCCTAGCGCGATTTTTATTTCCGATCAACATGCCAAATTTCAACCGATATTGACATAGTCGCAAAAAACGACGAAATTGCACCCGGCGCGATTTTTGTTCCCGATCAGCCTGTCAAATTTGAGCCCGTTCCGACCCCATTGGAAAAAATGACGAAATTGTCCCCGGCGAGGTTTTTGTTTCCGATCAAACCGTCAAATTTTAGCCCATTCCGACACGGTCGCGAAAAATGACGAAATTGCCACGGAAAGCAGTTTTTGTTTTCGATCAACCTGTCAAATTTTTGGCCATTCCGACACAGTCGCGAAAAATGACGAAATTGCCCCGGGCGCGGTTTTTGTTTCCGATCAACCCGTCAAAATTTAGCCAGTTTCGACACAGTCGCGAAAAATGACAAAATAACCCCTGGCGCGATTTTTATTTCCGATCAACCAGCCCCATTTCAGCTCATTACGACACAGTCGCGAAAAATGACGAAATTGCCCCCGACGAGGTTTTTGTTCCCGATCAGCCTGTCAAATTTGAGCCCATTTCGACACCATTGGAAAAAAACACGAAATTGCCCCCGGCGCGATTTTCGTTTCCGATCAACCAGTCAAATTTTAGTCAATTCCGAAACAGTCGCGAAAAATGACGAAATTGCCTCCGGCGTGATTTTGATTTCCGATCAACCTATCAAATTTCTGCCCATTCCGACACCGTCGCGAAAAATGACGAAATTGCCCCTGCGCGATTTTTGTTTCGGATCAACTTGTCAAATTTTAGCCAATTCCGACACAGTCGTGAAAAATGACGAAATTGTCCCCGTCGTAGTTTTTATTCCCGATCAGCTTGTCAAATTCGAGCCCATTCCGACAACAATGGAAAAAGTGTCGAAATTGTCCCCGGCGCGATTTTTGTTTCGGTTCAACCTGTCAAACTTTAGCCCATTCCGACACAGTCGCGAAAAATGACGAAATTGCCCCCGGCGTGATTTTTGTTTTCGATCAACCTGTCAAATTTTAGCCCATTCCGACACAGTCGTGAAAAATGACGAAATTGCCCCGGGCGCAGTTTTCGTTTCCGATCAACCAGTCAAATTTTAGCCAATTTCAACGCAGTCGGGAAAAATGACGAAATTGCCCCCGGCGCGATTTTTATTTTCGATCAACCTGCCAAATTTCAGCTCATTCCGACACAGTCGCGAAAAATGACGAAATTGCCCCCGACGCGGTTTTTGTTCCCGATCATCTTGTCAAATTTGAGCCCATTCCGACACCATTGGAAAAAATGACGAAATTGCCCCCGGCGCGATTTTTGTTTCCGATCAACCAGTCAAATTTTAGCCCATTCCAACACAGTCGCGAAAAACGACGAAATTGCCCCCGGCGCGATTTTTATTTCCGATCAACCTGCCAAATTTCAACTCATTCCGATACAGTCGCGAAAAAATGACGTAATTGACCCCGGCGCGATTTTTTGTTCTGATCAACCAGTCAAATTTCAGTCAATTCCGACCCAGTTGCGAAAAATGACGAAATTGCCCCTGGAGCGATTTTTATTTCCGATCAACCTGCCAAATTTCAGCTCATATTGACACAGTCGCGAAAAATGACGAAATTGCCCCCGGCGCGATTTTTATTTCCGATCAACCTGTCAAATTTCAGCTCATTCCGACACAGTCGCGAAAAATGACGAAATTGCCCCGGCGCGGTTTTTGTTTCCGATCAACCTGTCAAACTTTAGCCCATTCCGACGCAGTCGCGAAAAACGACGAAATTGCCCCCGGCGCGATTTTTGTTTCCGATCAACCTGTCAAATTTTAGTCCATTCCGTCACAGTCGCGAAAAATGACGAAATTGCCTCTGGCGCGATTTTTGTTTCCGATCAACCAGTCTAATTTTAGCCAATTCCGACAAAGTCGCGAAAAATGACGAAATTGCCCCTAGCGCGATTTTCATTTTCGATCAACCTGCCAAATTTCATCCCATGTTGACACAGTCGTGAAAAACGACGAAATTGCCCCCGGCGCGATTTTTGTTCCCGATCAGCCTGTCAAATTTGAGCCTGTTCCGACACCATTGGAAAAAATGACGAAATTGCCCCCGGCACGATTTTTTGTTTTCGATCAAACCGTCAAATTTTAGCCCATTCCGACATAGTCGCGAAAAATGACGAAATTGCCCTCGGAAAGCAGTTTTTGTTTTCGATCAACCAGTCAAATTTTCGCAATTCCGACACAGTCGTGAAAAATGACGAAATTGCCTCTGGCGCGGTTTTTGTTTCCGATCAGCCAGTCAAATTTTAGGCAATTCCAACAAAGTTGAGAAAAATGACGAAATTGCCCCGAGCGCGATTTTTATTTCAGATCAACCTGCCAAATTTCAGCCCATATTGACGCAGTCGCGAAAAACGACGAAATTGTCCCTAGTGCATTTTTTGTTCCCGATCAGCCTGTCAAATTTGAGCCCGTTCCGACACCATTGGAAAAAATGACTAATTTGCCCCCGGCAAGATTTTTGTTTCCAATCAAACCGTCAAAATTTAGCCCATTCCGACACAGTCGCGAAAAATGCCGAAATTGCCCCAGAAAAGCAGTTTTTGTTTCCGATCAATCTGTGAAATTTTAGCCCATTCCGACACAATTGCGAAAAATAATGAAATTGACTCGGGCGCGGTTTTTGTTTTGGATAAACCAGTCAAATTTTAGCCAATTTCGACAAAATCGCGAAAAATGACGAAAATGCCCCCGGCGCGATTATTATTTCCGATCGACCTGCCAAATTTCAGGACATTCCGACACATCCACGAAAAATGAGGTAATTGCCCCCGGCGGGGTTTTTGGTTCTGATCAACCAGTCAAATTTTAGCCAATTCCGACCTAGTCGCGAAAAATGACGAAATTGCCCCTGGCGCGATTTTTATTTCCTATCAACCTGCCAAATTTCAGCCCATATTGACACAATCTCGAAAAATGACGAAATTGCCCCCGGCACGATTTTTGGTTCAGATCAACCTGTCAAAATTTAGCCAATTCCGATACAGTAGCGAAAAATGACGAAATTGCCCCTGACTCGATTTTTGTTTCCGATCAACCAGTCAAATTTTAGTCAATTCCGAAACAGTCGCGAAAAATGACGAAATTGCCCCTGCGCGATTTTTGTTTCGGATAAACCTGCCAAATTTTAGCCAATTCCGACACAGTCGCGAAAAATGACGAAATTGCCCCCCTCGTAGTTTTTGTTCCCTATCAGCTTGTAAAATTCGAGCCCATTCCGACAACATTGGAAAAAATGTCGAAATTGCCCCCGGCGCGATTTTTGTTTCCGATCAACCTGTCAAACATTAGCCCATTCCGACACAGTCGCGAAAAATGATGAAATTGCCCCCGGCGCGATTTTTGTTTTCGATCAACCTGTCAAATTTTAGCCCATTCCGACACAGTCGTGAAAAATGACGAAATTGCCTCGGGCGCGATTTTCGTTTCCGATCAACCAGTCAAATTTTAGCCAATTTCGACACAGTCGGGAAAAATGACGAAATTGCCCCCGGAGCGATTTTTATTTTCGATCAACCTACCAAATTTCAGCTCATTCCGACACAGTCGAGAAAAATGACGAAATTGCCCCCGGCGCGATTTTTGTTTCCGATCAACCAGTCAAATTTGAGCCCATTCCGACACCACTGGAAAAAATGACGAAATTGCCCTCGGCGCGATTTTTGTTTCCGATCAACCAGTCAAATTTTAGCCCATTCCGACACAGTCGCGAAAAACGATGAAATTGCCCCCGGCGCGATTTTTATTTCCGATCAACCTGCCAAATTTCAACTCATTCCGATACAGTCGCGAAAAATGACGTAATTGCCCCCGGCGCGATTTTTTGTTCTAATCAACCAGTCAAATTTTAGTCAATTCCGACCCACTTGCAAAAAATGACGAAATTGCCCCTGGAGCGATTTTTATTTCCGATCAACCTGCCAAATTTCAGCCCATATTGACACAATCGCGAAAAATGACGAAATCGCCCCCGGCGCGATTTTTATTTCCGACCAACCTGCCAAATTTCAGCTTATTCCGACACAGTCGCGAAAAATAACGTAATTGCCCCCGGCACGATTTTTAGTTCTGATCAACCAGTCAAATTATAGCCAATTCCAACCAAGTCTTGAAAAATGACGAAATTGCCCCCAGCGCGATTTTTGTTTCCGATCAACCTGTCAAATTTCAGCCCATATTGACACAGTCGCGAAAAATGACGAAATTGCCCCCAGCGCGATTTTTGTTTCCGATCAACCTGTCAAATTTCAGCCCATATTGACACAGTCGCGAAAAATGACGAAATTGCCCCCGGCGCGGTTTTTGTTTCCGATCAACCATTTAAAATTTAGCCAATTCCGACACATTCGCGAAAAACGACGAAATTGCCCCTAGTGCGATTTTTGTTTCCGATCAACCAGTCAAATTTTAGGCAATTTCGACACAGTCGCGAAAAATGACGAAATTGTTCCTGGAGCGATTTTTATTTCCGATTAACCTGCCAAATTTTAGCCCATATTGACACAGTCGTGAAAAATGACGAAATTGCCCCCGGCGCGATTTTTGATCCCGATCAGCCTGTCAAATTTGAGCTCATTCCGACACCATTGGAAAAAATGAAGAAATTGCCCCCGACGCGATTTTTGTTTCCGATCAACCTGTCGAATTTCAGCCCATATTGACACAGTCGAGAAAAATGACGAAATTGCCCCCGGCGCGATTTTTGCTCTCGATCAGCCTTTCAAATTTGAGGCCATTCCGACACCATTGGAAAAAGTGACGAAATTGCCCCCGGCGCGATTTTTGTTTCCGATCAACCTATCAAATTTCAGCCCATATTGACACAGTCACGAAAAATGACGAAATTGCCCCCGACGAGATTTTTGTTCCCGATCATCCTATCAAATTTCAGCCCATTTCGACAGCATTGGAAAAAATGACGAAATTGCCCCCGGAGCGATTTTTGTTTCCGATCAACAAGTCAAATTTTAGCCAATTCCGATACAGTCGCGAAAGATGACGAAATTGCCCTCGGCTCGATTTTTATTTCCGATCAACCTGCCAAATTTCAGCACATTCCGACACAGTCGCGAAAAATGACGTAATTGCCCCCGGCGCGGTTTTTGTTTTTGATCAACCAGTCAAATTTTAGCCAATTCCGACCCAGTCGCGAAATATGACGAAATTGCCCCTGGCGCGATTTTTATTTTCGATCAACCTGCCAAATTTCAGCCCATATTGACATAGTTGCGAAAAAAGACGAAATTGCCCCCGGAGCGGTTTTTGTTCCCGATCAGCCTGTCAAATTTGAGCTCATTCCGACACCATTGGAAAAAATGACGAAATTGCCCACGGAGCTGTTTTTGTTTTCGATCAACCTGTCAAATTTTTGCCAATTTCGATACAGTCGCGAAAAATGAGGAAATTGCCCCCGGCGTGGCTTTTGTTCCCGATCAACCTGCCAAATTTCAGCCCATATTGACACAGTCTCGAAAAATGACGAAATTGCCCCCGGCGCGATTTTTTTTCCGATCAACTTGTCAAAATTTAGCCAATGTCGACATAGTCGCGAAAAATAACGATATTGCCCCTAGCGCGATTTTTGTTTCCTATCAACCAGTCAAATTTTAGCCCATTCCGACACAGTCGCGAAAAATGACGAAATAGCCCCCGACGCGATTTTTATTTCCGATCAACCTGCCAAATTTCAGCTCATTCCGTCACAGTCGCGAAAAATAACGTAACTGCCCCCGCGCGGTTTTTTGTTTTGATCAACCAGTCAAATTATAGACAATTCTGACCAAGTCGCAAAAAATGACGAAATTACCCCAACGCGATTTTTATTTTCGATCAACCTGCCAAATTTCAGCCCGTATTGACACGGTGACGAAAAATGACGAAATTGCCAATAGCGCGGTTTTTGTTTCCGATCAACCATTCAAATTTTAGCCAATTCCGACACATTCGCGAAAAATGACGAAATTGCCCCTAGCGCGGTTTTTGTTTCCGATCAACCAGTCAAATTTTAGCCAATTCCGACACAGTCGCGAAAAATGACGAAATTGCCCCTGGCGCGATTTTTATTTCCGATCAACCTGCCAAATTTCAACCCATATTGACAAAGTCGCGAAAAATGACGAAATTGCCCCCGGCGCAGTTTTTGATCCCGATCAGCCTGTCTAATTTGAGCTCATTCTGACACCATTGGAAAAAAATGAAGAAATTGCCCCCGGCGCGATTTTTGTTTCCGATCAACCTGTCAAATTTCAGCCCATATTGACACAGTCGAGAAAAATGACGAAATTGCCCCCGGCGCGATTTTTGTTCTCGATCAGCCTTTCAAATTTGAACCCATACCGACACCATTGGAAAAAGTGACGAAATTGTCCCCAGCGCGATTTTTGTTTCCAATCAACCTATCAAATTTCAGCCCATATTGACACAGTCGCGAAAAATGACGAAATTGCCCCCGACGGGGTTTTTGTTCCTGATCAGCCTATCAAATTTCAGCCCATTTGGACAACATTCGAAAAAATGATGAAATTGCCCCCGGAGCGATTTTTGCTTCCGATCAACCAGTCAAATTTTAGCCCATTCCGATACAGTCGCGAAAGATGACGAAATTGCCCTCGGCTCGATTTTTATTTCCGATCAACCTGCGAAATTTCAGCACATTCCGACACAGTCGCGAAAAATGACGTAATTGCACCCGGCGCGATTTTAGGTTTTGATCAACCAGTCAAATTTTAACCAATTCCGACCCAGTCGCGAAATATGATGAAATTGCCCCTGGCGCGATTTTTATTTCCGATCAACCTGCCAAATTTCAGCCCATATTGACACGGTCGAGAAAAAAGACGAAATTGCCCTCAGCGCTGTTTTTGTTCCCGATCAGCCTATCAAATTTGAGACCATTCCGACACCATTGGAAAAAATGACGAAATTGCCCACGGCGCTGTTTTTGTTTTCGATCAACTTGTCAAATTTTTGCCAATTTCGACACAGTCGCGAAAAATGAGGAAATTGGCCCCGGCGCGGTTTTTGTTCCCGATCAACCTGCCAAATTTCAGCCCATATTGACACAGTCTCGAAAAATGACAAAATTGCCCCCGGCGCGATTTTTGTTTCCGATCAACTTGTCAAAATTTAGCCAATTTCGACATAGTCGCGAAAAATGACGATATTGCCCCTAGCGCGATTTTTGTTTCCGATTAACCAGTCAAATTTTAGTCAATTCCGAAACAGGCGCGAAAAATGACGAAATTGCCTCCGGCGTGATTTTTATTTCCGATCAACCTGCCAAATTTCAGTTCATTCCGACACAGTCGCGAAAAATAACGTAATTGCCCCCGCGCGGTTTTTTGTTCTGATCAACAAGTCAAATTATAGACAATTCTGACCAAGTCGCAAAAAATGACGAAATTACCCCTGACGCAATTTTTATTTTCGATCAACCTGCCAAATTTCAGCCCGTATTGACACAGTACCGAAAAATGACGAAATTGCCCATAGCGCGCTTTTTGTTTCCGATCAACCATTCAAATTTTAGCAAATTCCGACACATTCGCGAAAAATGACGAAATTTCCCCTAGCGCGATTTTTGTTTCCGATCAACCAGTCAAATTTTAGCTAATTCCGACACGGTAGCGAAAAATGACGAAATTGCCCCTGGCGCGATTTTTATTTCCGATCAACCTGCCAAATTTCAACCCATATTGACACAGTCGCGAAAAATGACGAAATTGCCCCCCGGCGCAGTTTTTGATCCCGATCAGCCTGTCAAATTTGAGCTCATTTTGACACCATTGGAAAAAATGAAGAAATTGCCCCAGGCGCGATTTTTGTTTCCGACCAACTTGTCAAATTTCAGCCCATATTGACACAGTCGAGAAAAATGACGAAATTGCCCCCGGCGCGGTTTTTGTTCTCGATCAGCCTTTCAAATTTGAGCCCATACCGACACCATTGGAAAAAGTGACGAAATTGCCCCCAGCACGATTTTTGTTTCCAATCAACCTGTCAAATTTCAGCCCATATTGACACAGTCGCGAAAAATGACAAAATTGCCCCCGACGCGATTTTTGTTCCCGATCAGCCTATCAAATTTCAGCCCATTCCGACAGCATTCGAAAAAATGACGAAATTGCCCCCGGAGCGATTTTTGCTTCCGATCAACCAGTCAAATTTTAGCCCATTCCGATACAGTCGCGAAAGATGACGAAATTGCCCTCGGCTCGATTTTTATTTCCGATCAACCAGCGAAATTTCAGCACATTCCGACACAGTCGCGAAAAATGACGTAATTGCCCCTGGCGCGGTTTTAGGTTTCGATCAACCAGTCAAATTTTAGCCAATTCCGACCCAGTCGCGAAATATGATGAAATTGCCCCTGGCGCGATTTTTATTTCCGATCAACCTGCCAAATTTCAACCCATATTGACACAGTCGCGAAAAAAGACGAAATTGCCCCCGGCGCGATTTTTGTTCCCGATCAGCCTGTCAAATTTGAGCCCATTCCGACACCATTGGAAAAAATGACGAAATTGCCCCCGGCGCTATTTTTGTTTCCGATCAACCAGTCACATTTTAATCCATTCCGACACCATCGCGAAAAATGATGATATTACCCCCGCCACGATTTTTATTTCCGATCAACCTGCCAAATTTCAGCTCATTCCGACACAGTCGCGAAAAATGACGTAACTGCCCCCTGCGCAGTTTTTGGTTCTGATCAACCAGTCAAATTTTAGCCAATTCCGACCCAGTCGCGAAAAATGACCAAATTGTCCCTGGCGTGATTTTTATTTCAGATCATCCTGCCAAATTTCAACCCATATTGACACAGTCGCGAAAAATGACGAAATTGCCCACAGCGTGATTTTTGTTTCCGATCAACCAGTCAAATTTTAGCCAATTCCGACACAGTCGCGAAAAATGACGAAATGGCCCCTGGCGCGATTTTTATTTCCGATGAACCTGCCAAATTTCAGCCCATATTGACACAGTCGCGAAAAACGACGAAATTGCCCGGGGCGCGATTTTTGTTCCCGATCAGCCTGTCAAATTTGAGCCCATTCCGACACCATCGGAAAAAATGACGAAATTGTCCCCTGAGCGATTTTTGTTTCCGATCAACCTGTCAAATTTCAGCCCATATTAACACAGTCGAGAAAAATGACGAAATTGCCCCTGGCGCGATTTTTGTTCCCGATCAGCCTGTTAGATTTGAGCCCATTCTGGCACCATTGGAAAAAATGACGAAATTGCCCTCGATGCGATTTTTGTTTCCGATCAACCAGTCAAATTTTAGCCAATTCCGACACAGTCGCGAAAAATGACGAAATTGCCCCTGGAGCGATTTTTGTTTCTGAACAACCAGTCAAATTTTAGCCAATTCTGACACAGTCGCGAAAAATGACGAAATTGCCCCCGACGCGATTTTTGTTTCCGATCAACCAGTCGAATTTTAGCCCATTTCGACACAGTCGCGAAAAATGACGAAATTGCCCTCGGCGCGATTTTTATTTCCGATCAACCTGCCAAATTTCAGGTCATTCCGACACAGTCGCGAAAAATAACGTAATTTCCCCTTGCGCGATTTTTGGTTCTGATCAACCAGTCAAATTATAGCCAATTTCGGCCAAGCCGCAAAAAATGACGAAATTGCCCCTGACGCGATTTTTATTTTCGATCAACCGACCAAATTTCAGCCCGTATTTTTGACACAGTCGCGAAAGATGACGAAATTGCCCTCGACTCGATTTTTATTTCCGATCAACCTGCGAAATTTCAGCACATTCCGACACAGTCGCGAAAAATGACGTAATTGCCCCCGGCGCGGTTTTAGGTTTTGATCAACCAGTCAAATTTTAACCAATTCCGACCCAGTCGCGAAATATGATGAAATTGCCCCTGGCGCGATTTTTATTTCCGATCAACCTGCCAAATTTCAGCCCATATTGACACGGTCGAGAAAAAAGACGAAATTGCCCCCAGCGCTGTTTTTGTTCCCGATCAGCCTATCAAATTTGAGACCATTCCGACACCATTGGAAAAAATGACGAAATTGCCCACGGCGCTATTTTTGTTTTCGATCAACCTGTCAAATTTTTGCCAATTTCGACACAGTCGCGAAAAATGAGGAAATTGGCCCCGGCGCGATTTTTGTTCCCGATCAACCTGCCAAATTTCAGCCCATATTGACACAGTCTCGAAAAATAACGAAATTGCCCCCGGCGCGATTTTTGTTTCCGATCAACTTGTCAAAATTTAGCCAATTTCGACATAGTCGCGAAAAATGACGAAATTGCCTCCGGCGTGATTTTTATTTCCGATCAACCTGCCAAATTTCAGCTCATTCCGACACAGTCGCGAAAAATAACGTAATTGCCCCCGCGCGATTTTTTGTTCTGATCAACAAGTCAAATTATAGACAATTCTGACCAAGTCACAAAAAATGACGAAATTACCCCTGACGCAATTTTTATTTTCGATCAACCTGCCAAATTTCAGCCCGTATTGATACAGTACCGAAAAATGACGAAATTGCCCATAGCGCGCTTTTTGTTTCCGATCAACCATTCAAATTTTAGCAAATTCCGACACATTCGCGAAAAATGACGAAATTGCCCCTAGCGCGATTTTTGTTTACGATCAACCAGTCAAATTTTAGTCAATTCCGACACAGTCGCGAAAAATGACGAAATTGCCCCTGGCGCGATTTTTATTTCCGATCAACCTGCCAAATTTCAGCCCATATTGACACAGTCGCGAAAAATGACGTAATTGCCCCTGGCGCGGTTTTAGGTTTTGATGAACCAGTCAAATTTTAGTCAATTCCGACACAGTCGCGAAAAATGACGTAATTGCCCCTGGCGCGGTTTTAGGTTTTGATGAACCAGTCAAATTTTAGTCAATTCCGACACAGTCGCGAAAAATGACGTAATTGCCCCTGGCGCGGTTTTAGGTTTTGATGAACCAGTCAAATTTTAGTCAATTCCGACACAGTCGCGAAAAATGACGTAATTGCCCCTGGCGCGGTTTTAGGTTTTGATGAACCAGTCAAATTTTAGTCAATTCCGACACAGTCGCGAAAAATGACGTAATTGCCCCTGGCGCGGTTTTAGGTTTTGATGAACCAGTCAAATTTTAGTCAATTCCGACACAGTCGCGAAAAATGACGTAATTGCCCCTGGCGCGGTTTTAGGTTTTGATGAACCAGTCAAATTTTAGCCCATTCCGATACAGTCGCGAAAGATGACGAAATTGCCCTCGGCTCGATTTTTATTTCCGATCAACCTGCGAAATTTCAGCACATTCCGACACAGTCGCGAAAAATGACGTAATTGCCCCTGGCGCGGTTTTAGGTTTTGATGAACCAGTCAAATTTTAGCCAATTCCGACCCAGTCGCGAAATATGATGAAATTGCCCCTGGCGCGATTTTTATTTCCGATCAACCTGCCAAATTTCAGCTCATTCCGACACAGTCGCCAAAAATGACGAAATTGCCCCCGGCGCGATTTTTATTTCCGATCAACCTGCCAAATTTCAGCTCATTCCGACACAGTCGCCAAAAATGACGAAATTGCCCCCGGCGCGATTTTTATTTCCGATCAACCTGCCAAATTTCAGCTCATTCCGACACAGTCGCCAAAAATGACGAAATTGCCCCCGGCGCGATTTTTATTTCCGATCAACCTGCCAAATTTCAGCTCATTCCGACACAGTCGCCAAAAATGACGAAATTGCCCCCGGCGCGATTTTTATTTCCGATCAACCTGCCAAATTTCAGCTCATTCCGACACAGTCGCCAAAAATGACGAAATTGCCCCCGGCGCGATTTTTATTTCCGATCAACCTGCCAAATTTCAGCTCATTCCGACACAGTCGCCAAAAATGACGAAATTGCCCCCGGCGCGATTTTTATTTCCGATCAACCTGCCAAATTTCAGCTCATTCCGACACAGTCGCCAAAAATGACGAAATTGCCCCCGGCGCGATTTTTGTTTCCGATCAACCAGTCAAACTTTAGCCCATTCCGACACAGTCGCGAAAAACGAAGAAATTACCCCCGACGTGATTTTTATTTCCGATCAACCTGCAAAATTTCAGCTCATTCCGACACAGTCGCCAAAAATGACGAAATTTCGACACAGTCGCGAAAAATGACGAAATTGCCCCCGCGCGATTTTTTGTTCCGATCAACAAGTCAAATTATAGACAATTCTGACCAAGTCGCAAAAAATGACGAAATTACCCCTGACGCAATTTTTATTTTCGATCAACCTGCCAAATTTCAGCCCGTATTGATACAGTACCGAAAAATGACGAAATTGCCCATAGCGCGCTTTTTGTTTCCGATCAACCATTCAAATTTTAGCAAATTCCGACACATTCGCGAAAAATGACGAAATTGCCCCTAGCGCGGTTTTTGTTTTCGATCAACCAGTCAAATTTTAGTCAATTTCGACACAGTCGCGAAAAATGACGAAATTGCCCCTGGCGCGATTTTTATTTCCGATCAACCTGCCAAATTTCAACCCATATTGACACAGTCGCGAAAAATGACGAAATTGCCCCCCGGCGCAGTTTTTGATCCCGATCAGCCTGTCAAATTTGAGCTCATTTTGACACCATTGGAAAAAATGAAGAAATTGCCCCAGGCGCGATTTTTGTTTCCGACCAACTTGTCAAATTTCAGCCCATATTGACACAGTCGAGAAAAATGACGAAATTGCCCCCGGCGCGGTTTTTGTTCTCGATCAGCCTTTCAAATTTGAGCCCATACCGACACCATTGGAAAAAGTGACGAAATTGCCCCCGGCACGATTTTTGTTTCCAATCAACCAGTCAAATTTCAGCCCATATTGACACAGTCGCGAAAAATGACGAAATTGCCCCCGACGCGATTTTTGTTCCCGATCAGCCTATCAAATTTCAGCCCATTCCGACAGCATCCGAAAAAATGACGAAATTGCCCCCGGAGCGATTTTTGCTTCCGATCAACCAGTCAAATTTTAGCCCATTCCGATACAGTCGCGAAAGATGACGAAATTGCCCTCGGCTTGATTTTTATTTCCGATCAACCTGCGAAATTTCAGCACATTCCGACACAGTCGCGAAAAATGACGTAATTGCCCCTGGCGCGGTTTTAGGTTTTGATCAACCAGTCAAATTTTAGCCAATTCCGACCCAGTCGCGAAATATGATGAAATTGCCCCTGGCGCGATTTTTATTTCCGATCAACCTGCCAAATTTCAGCCCATATTGACACAGTCGCGAAAAAAGACGAAATTGCCCCCAGCGCTGTTTTTGTTCCCGATCAGCCTGTCAAATTTGAGACCATTCCGACACCATTGGAAAAAATGACGAAATTGCCCACGGCGCTGTTTTTGTTTTCGATCAACCTGCCAAATTTTTGCCAATTTCGACACAGTCGCGAAAAATGAGGAAATTGGCCCCGGCGCGATTTTTGTTCCCGATCAACCTGTCAAATTTCAGCCCATATTGACACAGTCTCGAAAAATGACGAAATTGCCCCCGGCGCGATTTTTGTTTCCGATCAACCTGTCAAAATTTAGCCCATTCCGACACCTTCGCGAAAACTGACGAAATTTCCCCTGAGCGGTTTTTGTTTCCGATCAACTTGTCAAATTTTAGCCAATTTCGACACAGTTCTGAAAAATGACGAAATTGCCCCCCTCGCAGTTTTTGTTCCCGATCAGACTGTCAAATTCGAGCCGATTCCGACACCATTGGAAAAAAGGACGAAATTGTCCCCGGTGCGGTTTTTGTTTCCGATCAACCAGTCAAACTTTAGCCCATTCCGACACAGTCGCGAAAAACGAAGAAATTACGACACAGTCGCGAAAAATGACGAAGTTGCCCCCGGCGGGATTTTTGTTCCCGATCAGCCTGTCAAATTTGAGCCCATTCCGACACCATTGGAAAAAATGACGAAATTGCCCCCGGCGCGATTTTTGTTTCCGATCAACCAGTCAAATTTTAACCCATTCCGACACCGTCGCGAAAAATGATGATATTGCCCCCGCCACGATTTTTATTTCCGATCAACCTGCCAAATTTCAGCTCATTCCGACACAGTCGCGAAAAATGACTTAATTGCCCCCAGCGCAGTTTTTGGTTCTGATCAACCAGTCAAATTTTAGCCAATTCCGACCCAGTCGCGAAAAATGACCAAATTGTCCCTGGCGTGATTTTTATTTCAGATCATCCTGCCAAATTTCAACCCATATTGACACAGTCGCGAAAAATGACGAAATGGCCCCTGGCGCGATTTTTATTTCCGATGAACCTGCCAGATTTCAGCCCATATTGACACAGTCGCGAAAAACGACAAAATTGCCCCGGGCGCGATTTTTGTTCCCGATCAGCCTGTCAAATTTGAGCCCATTCCGACACCATCGGAAAAAATGACGAAATTGTCCCCGGAGCGATTTTTGTTTCCGATCAACCTGTCAAATTTCAGCCCATATTAACACAGTCCAGAAAAATGACGAAATTGCCCCTGGCGCGATTTTTGTTCCCGATCAGCCTGTTAGATTTGAGCCCATTCTGGCACCATTGGAAAAAATGACGAAATTGCCCTCGATGCGGTTTTTGTTTCCGATCAACCAGTCAAATTTTATCCAATTCCAACACAGTCGCGAAAAATGACGAAATTGCCCCTGGAGCGATTTTTGTTTCTGAACAACCAGTCAAATTTTAGCCAATTCTGACACAGTCGCGAAAAATGACGAAATTGCCCCCGACGCGATTTTTGTTTCCGATCAACCAGTCGAATTTTAGCCCATTTCGACACAGTCGCGAAAAATGACGAAATTGCCCTCGGCGCGATTTTTATTTCCGATCAACCTGCCAAATTTCAGGTCATTCCGACACAGTCGCGAAAAATAACGTAATTTCCCCCGGCGCGATTTTTGGTTCTGATCAACCAGTCAAATTATAGCCAATTTCGACCAAGCCGCAAAAAATGACGAAATTGCCCCTGACGCGATTATTATTTTCGATCAACCGGCCAAATTTCAGCCCGTATTGACACAGTCGTGAAAAATGACGAAATTACCAACAGCGTGGTTTTTGTTTCCGATCAACCATTCAAATTTTAGCCAATTCCGACACATTCACGAAAAATGACGAAATTGCCCCTAGCGCGATTTTTGTTTCCGATCAACCAGTCAAATTTTAGCCAATTCCGACACAGTCGCGAAAAATGACGAAATTGCCCCTGGCGCGATTTTTATTTCCGATCAACCTGCCAAATTTCAACCCATATTGACACAGTCGCGAAAAATGACGAAATTGCCCCCGGCGCGATTTTTGATCCCGATTAGCCTGTCTAATTTGAGCTCATTCCGACACCATTGGAAAAAATGAAGAAATTGCCCCCGGCCCGATTTTTGTTTCCGATCAACCTGTCAAATTTCAGTCCATATTGACACAGTAGAGAAAAATGACGAAATTGACCCCGGCGCAGTTTTTGTTCTCGATCAGCCTTTCAAATTTGAACACATTCCGAAACCATTGGAAAAAGTGACGAAATTGCTCGAGGCGCGATTTTTGTTTCCGATCAACCTATCAAATTTCAGCGCATATTGACACAGTAGCGAAAAACGACGAAATTGCTCCCGACGCGATTTTTGTTCCCGGTCAGCCTATCAAATTTCAGCCCACTCCGACCGCATTGGAAAAAATTACGAAATTGCCCCCGAAGTGATTTTTGTTTCCGATCAACCAATCAAATTTTAGCCCATTCCGATACAGTCGCGAAAGATGACGAAATTGCCCTCGGCTCGATTTTTATTTCCGATCAACCTGCCAAATTTCAGCACATTCCGACACAGTCGCGAAAAATGACGTAATTGCCCCCGGCGCGATTTTTGGTTTTGATCAACCAGCCAAATTTTAGCCAATTCCGACCCAGTCGCGAAATATGACGAAATTGCCCCTGGCGCGATTTTTATTTCCGGTCAACCTGTTAAATTTCAGCCCATATTGACACAGCCGCGAAAAAAGAAAAAATTGCCCCCGGCACGATTTTTGTTCCCGATCAGCCTGTCAAATTCAAGCCCATTCCGACACCGTTTGAAAAAATGACGAAATTGCCCACGGCGCTATTTTTGTTTTCGATCAACCTGTCAAATTTTTGCCAATTTCGACACAGTCGCGAAAAATGAGGAAATTGCCCCCAGCGCAGTTTTTGTTCCCGATCAACCTGCCAAATTTCAGCCCATATTGACACAGTCTTGAAAAATGACGAAATTGCCCCCGGCGCGATTTTTGTTTCCGATCAACCTGTCAAAATTTAGCCAATTCAGACATAGTCGCGAAAAATGACGAAATTGCCCCAGAAAAGCAGTTTTTGTTTCCGATCAACCTGTCAAATTTTGGCCCATTCCGACACAATCGCGAAAAATGATGAAATTGACCCGGGCGAGGTTTTTGTTTCCGATAAACCAGTCAAATTTTAGCCAATCTCGATACAGTCGCGAAAAATGACGAAAATGCCCCCGGCGCGATTTTTATTTCCGATCAACCCGCCAAATTTCAGCACATTCCGACACATTCGCGAAAAATGACGTAATTGCCCCCGGCGGGGTTTTTGGTTCTGATCAACCAGTCAAATTTTAGCCAATTCCGACCCAGTCGCAAAAAATGACGAAATTGCCCCTGGCGCGATTTTTATTTCCTATCAACCTGCCAAATTTCAGCCCATATTGACACAGTCGCGAAAAATGACGAAATTGCCCCCGGCGCGATTTTTATTTCCGATTGACCTGCCAAATTTCAGCTCATTCAGACACAGTCGCGAAAAATGACGAAATTGCCCACGACGCAGTTTTTGTTTCCAATCAACTAGTTAAATTTTAGCCAATTCCGACATAGTCGCGAAAAATGACGAAATTGTCCCTGGCGCGGTATTTGTTTCCGATCAACCAGTCAAATTTTAGCCAATTCCGACGCAGTCGCGAAAAATGACGAATTTGCCCTTGGCGCGATTTTTATTTCCGATCAACCAGCCAAATTACAGCCCATATTAACGCAGTCGCGAAAAATGACGAAATTGCCCCCGGCGCGATTTTTGTTCCCGATCAGCCTTTCAAATTTGAGCCCATTCCGACACAGTCGAGAAAAATGACGAAATTGCCCCCGGCGCGATTTTTGTTCCCGATCAGCCTTTCAAATTTGAGCCCATTCCGACACCATTGGAAAAAATGTCGAAATTGCCTCTGGCGCGATTTTTGTTTCCGATCAACCTGTCAAATTTCAGCCCATATTGACACAGTTGCGAAAAATGACGAAATTGCCCTCGACGCGATTTTTGTCCCCGATCAGCCAGTCAAATTTGAGCCCATTCCGACACCATTGGAAAAAATGATGAAATCGCCCCCGGAGCGATTTTTGTTTCCGATCAACCAGTCAAATTTTAGCCCATTCCGACACAGTCGCGAAAGATGACGAAATTGCCCCCGGCGCGATTTTTATTTCCGATCAACCTGCCAAATTTCAGCACATTCCGACACAGTCGCGAAAAATGACGTAATTGCCCCGGCGAAATTTTTGGTTCTGATCAACCAGTCAAATTTTGGCCAATTCCGACCCAGTCGCGAAAAATGACGAAATTGACCCTGGCGCGATTTTTATTTTCGATCAACCAGCCAAATTTCAGCCCATATTGACACAGTCGCGAAAAACGACGAAATTGCCCCCGGCTCGATTTTTGTTCCCGAACAACCTGTCAAATTTGGGCCCATTCCAAAACCATTGGAAAAACTGACGAAATTGCCCCCGGCGCGATTTTTGTTTCCGATCAACCTGTCAAATTTCAGCCCATACAAAAATAGTCGAGAAAAATGACGAAATTGCTCCTGGCGCGATTTTTGTTCCCGATCAGCCTGTTAGATTTGAGCCCATTCCGACAGCATTGGAAAAAATGACGAAATTGCCCCCGACGCGGTTTTTGTTTCCAATCAACCAGTCAAATTTTAGCCAATTCTGACACAGTCGCGAAAAATGACGAAATTGCCCCTGGCGCGGTTTTTGTTTCTTAACAACCAGTCAAATTTTAGCCCATATTGACACAGTCGAGAAAAATGACGAAATTACCCCGGCGCGATTTTTGTTCTCGATCAGCCGTTCAAATATGAGCCCATTCCGACAGCATTGGAAAAAATGACGAAATTGCCCCCGGAGCAATTTTTGTTTCCGATCAACCAGTCAAATTTTAGCCCATTCCGATACAGTCGTGAAAGATGACGAAATTGCACTCGGCTCGATTTTTATTTCCGTTCAACCTGCCAAATTTAAGCAGATTCCGACACGGTCGCGAAAAATGACGTAATTGCCCCCGGCGCGATTTTTGGTTTTATCAACCAGTCAAATATTAGCCAATTCCGACCCAGTCGCGAAATATGACGAAATTGCCCCTGGCGCGATTTTTATTTCCGATCAACCTGCCAAATTTAAGTCCATTCCGACACGGTCGCGAAAAATGACGTAATTGCCCCCGGCGCGATTTTTATTTCCGATCAACCTGCCAAATTTCAGCCCATATTGACACAGCCGCGAAAAAAGACGAAATTGCCCCCAGCGCGGTTTTTATTCCCGATCAGCCTGTGAAATTTGAGCCCATTCCGACACCATCGGAAAAAATGACGAAATTGCCCGCGGCGCTATTTTTGTTTTCGATCAACCTGTCAAATTTTTGCCAATTTCGACACAGTCACGAAAAATGAGGAAATTGCCCCCGGCACGATTTTTGTTCTCGTTCAACCTGCCAAATTTCAGCCCATATTGACACAGTCTTGAAAAATGACGAAATTGCCCCCGGCCCGATTTTTGTTTCCGATCAACCTGTCAAAATTTAGTCAATTCCGACATAGTCGCGAAAAATGACGAAATTGCCCCAGAAAAGCAGTTTTTGTTTCCGATCAACCTGTGAAGTTTTAGCCCATTCCGACACAGTTGCCAAAAATGATGAAATTGACCCGGGCGCGGTTTTTGTTTCCGATAAACCAGTCAAATTTTAGCCAATTTGGACACAGTCGCGAAAAATGACGAAAATGCCCCGGCGCGATTTTTATTTCCGATCAACCTGCCAAATTTCAGCACATTCCGACACATTCGAGAAAAATGACGTAATTGTCCCCGACGGGGTTTTTGGTTCTGATCAACCAGTCAAATTTTAGCCAATTCCGAACCTGTCGCGAAAAACGACGAAATTGACCCTAGCGCGATTTTTATTTCCTATCAACCTGCAAAATTTCAGCCCATATTGACACAGTCGCGAAAAATGACGAAATTGCCCCCGGCGCGACTTTTATTTTCGATCAACCTGCCAAATTTCAGCACATTCCGACACAGTCGCGAAAAATGACGTAATTGCCCCTGGCGCGGTTTTTGGTTTTGATCAACCAGCCAAATTTTAGCCAATTCCGACCCAGTCAAGAAATATGACGAAATTGCCTCTGGCGCGATTTTTATTTCCGATCAACCTGTCAAATTTCAGCCCATATTGACACAGCCGCGAAAAAAGAAAAAATTGCCCCCGGCACGATTTTTGTTCTCGATCAGCCTGTCAAATTCAAGCCCATTCCGACACCGTTTGAAAAAATGACGAAATTGCCCACGGCGCTGTTTTTGTTTTCGATCAACCTGTCAAATTTTTCCCAATTTCGACACAGTCGCAAAAAATGAGGAAATTGCCCCCAGCGCAGTTTTTGTTCCCGATCAACCTGCCAAATTTCAGCCCATATTGACACAGTCTTGAAAAATGACGAAATTGCCCCCGGCGCGATTTTTGTTTCCGATCAACCTGTCAAAATTTAGCCAATTCGGACATAGTCGCGAAAAATGACGAAATTGCCCCAGAAAAGCAGGTTTTGTTTCCGATCAACCTGTCAAATTTTGGCCCATTCCGACACAATCGCGAAAAATGATGAAATTGACCCGGGCGAGGTTTTTGTTTCCGATAAACCAGTCAAATTTTAGCCAATTTCGATACAGTCGCGAAAAATGACGAAAATGCCCCCGGCGCGATTTTTATTTCCGATCAACCCGCCAAATTTCAGCACATTCCGACACATTCGCGAAAAATGACGTAATTGCCCCCGGCGGGGTTTTTGGTTCTGATCAACCAGTCAAATTTTAGCCAATTCCGACCCAGTCGCAAAAAATGACGAAATTGCCCTTGGCGCGATTTTTATTCACTATCAACCTGCCAAATTTCAGCCCATATTGACACAGTCGCGAAAAATGACGAAATTGCCCCCGGCGCGATTTTTATTTCCGATTGAACTGCCAAATTTCACCTCATTCAGACACAGTCGCGAAAAATGACGAAATTACCCACGACGCCGTTTTTGTTTCCAATCAACTAGTTAAATTTTAGCCAATTCCGACATAGGCGCGAAAAATGACGAAATTGTCCCTGGCGCGGTATTTGTTTCCGATCAACCAGTCAAATTTTAGCCAATTCCGACGCAGTCGCGAAAAATGACGAATTTGCCCTTGGCGCGATTTTTATTTCCGATCAACCAGCCAAATTTCAGCCCATATTAACGCAGTCGCGAAAAATGACGTAATTGCCCCCGGCGCGATTTTTGTTCCCGATCAGCCTTTCAAATTTGAGCCCATTCCGACACCATTGGAAAAAATGTCGAAATTGCCTCCGGCGCGATTTTTGTTTCCGATCAACCTGTCGAATTTCAGCCCATATTGACACAGTTGCGAAAAATGACGAAATTGCCCTCGACGCGGTTTTTGTCCCTGATTAGCCAGTCAAATTTGAGCCCATTCCGACACCATTGGAAAAAATGATGAAATCGCCCACGGAGCGATTTTTGTTTCCGATCAACCAGTCAAGTTTTAGCCCATTCCGACACAGTCGCGAAAGATGACGAAATTGCCCCCGGCGCGATTTTTATTTCCGATCAACCTACCAAATTTCAGCACATTCCGGCACAGTCGCGAAAAATGACGTAATTGCCCCGGCGAAATTTTTGGTTCTGATCAACCAGTCAAATTTTAGCCAATTCCGACCCAGTCGCGAAATATGACGAAATTGACCCTGGCGCGATTTTTATTTCCGATCAACCAGCCAAATTTCAGCCCATATTGACACAGTCGCGAAAAACGACGAAATTGCCCCCGGCGCGATTTTTGTTCCCGATCAACCTGTCAAATTTGAGCCCATTCCAAAACCATTGGAAAAACTGACGAAATTGCCCCCGGCGCGATTTTTGTTTCCGATCAACCTGTCAAATTTCCGCCCATACTAACATAGTCGAGAAAAATGACGAAATTGCCCCTGGCGCGATTTTTGTTCCCGATCAGCCTGTTAGATTTGAGCCCATTCCGACAGCATTGGAAAAAATGACGAAATTGCCCCCGACGCGGTTTTTGTTTCCGATCAACCAGTCAAATTTAAGCCAATTCTGACACAGTCGCGAAAAATGACGAAATTGCCCCTGGCGCGGTTTTTGTTTCTTAACAACCAGTCAAATTTTAGCCCATATTGACACAGTCGAGAAAAATGACGAAATTGCCCCGGCGCGATTTTTGTTCTCGATCAGCCGTTCAAATTTGAGCCCATTCCGACAGCATTGGAAAAAATGACGAAATTGCCTCTGGAGCAATTTTTGTTTCCGATCAACCAGTCAAATTTTAGCCCATTCCGATACAGTCGTGAAAGATGACGAAATTGCACTCGGCTCGATTTTTATTTCCGTTCAACCTGCCAAATTTAAGCAGATTCCGACACAGTCGCGAAAAATGACGTAATTGCCCCCGGCGCGATTTTTGGTTTTGATCAACCAGTCAAATTTTAGCCAATTCCGACCTAGTCGCGAAATATGACGAAATTGCCCCTGGCGCGATTTTTATTTCCGATCAACCTGCCAAATTTCAGCCCATATTGACACAGCCGCGAAAAAAGACGAAATTGCCCCCGCCGCGGTTTTTGTTCCCGATCAGCCTGTGAAATTTGAGCCCATTCCGACACCATCGAAAAAAATGACGAAATTGCCTGCGGCGCTGTTTTTGTTTTCGATCAACCTGTCAAATTTTTGCCAATTTCGACACAGTCGCGAAAAATGAGGAAATTGCCCCCGGCGCGATTTTTGTTCCCGTTCAACCTGCCAAATTTCAGCCCATATTGACACAGTCTTGAAAAATGACGAAATTGCCCCCGGCGCGATTTTTGTTTCCGATCAACCAGTCAAAATTTAGCCAATTCCGACATAGTCGCGAAAAATGACGAAATTGCCCCAGAAAAGCAGTTTTTGTTTCCGATCAACCTGTGAAGTTTTAGCCCATTCCGACACAGTTGCCAAAAATGATGAAATTGACCCGAGCGCGATTTTTGTTTCCAATAAACCAGTCAAATTTTAGCCAATTTGGACACAGTCGCGAAAAAAGACGAAAATGCCCCGGTGCGATTTTTATTTCCGATCAACCTGCCAAATTTCAGCACATTCCGACACATTCGAGAAAAATGACGTAATTGTCCCCGACGGGGTTTTTGGTTCTGATCAACCAGTCAAATTTTAGCCAATTCCGAACCAGTCACGAAAAACGACGAAATTGACCCGGGCGCGATTTTAATTTCCTATCAACCTGCAAAATTTCAGCCCATATTGACACAGTCGCGAAAAATGACGAAATTGCCCCCGGCGCGACTTTTATTTCCGATCAACCTGCCAAATTTCAGCTCATTCAGATACAGTCGCGAAAAATGACGTAATTGCCCCCGGCGCGGTTTTTGGTTCTGATCAACCAGTCAAAATTTACTCAATTCAGACCAAGTAGCGAAAAATGACGAAATTGCCCCTGGCGCGATTTTTATTTCCGATCAACCTGCCAAAATTTCAGCCCATATTGACACAGTCGCGAAAAATGACGAAATTGCCCACGACGCGATTTTTGTTTCCAATCAACCAGTCAAATTTCAGCCCATATTAACGCAGTCGCGAAAAATGACGAAATTGCCCCGACGCGATTTTTGTTCTCGATCAGCCTTTCAAATTCGAGCCCATTCCGACACCATTGGAAGAAATGACGAAATTGCCCCAGGCGCGATTTTTCTTTCCGATCAAACTGTCAAATTTCAGCCCAAATTGACACAGTTGCGAAAAATGACGAAATTGCCCACGGCGCGGTTTTTGTCCCCGATTAGCCTGTCAAATTTGAGCCCATTCCGACACCAATGGAAAAAATGACGAAATCGCCCCCAGCGCGATTTTTGTTTCCGATCAACCAGTCAAATTTTAGCCCATTTCGACACAGTCGCGAAAGAT
>NW_019254010.1:0-1199 GCF_002742605.1 Olea europaea var. sylvestris
ATTAAGGTAGACAGCTATAATTACAACTTTAATTAGAAGATTATTGCCACAAATTACTCTAATTTTACAACTCACGCCAACATATTATGCAATTTTTCCAATTAACCTTTAAAGGAGAGAGTAAATCCTCAACTGTACATTATAATTGTTGTTCGTGAAGGAAGGAACCTGTTAAATTATTACGTAGTCTCACATGTCCAACCTTATAAAGTTATGCTTCGTATCCCAACCTGGGCTGGTGTCTAGAAATTTGAAGTGAGACATATTTACAGATATATGGATTATTTCATAATTGGTGGCTAATTGTGCCTAAATGAAAGGTTGAAGATTAACCTACTATGCAAACCAATAATGCCTTTTCCTTATCAGAAAATGACTGCAAATCAGTGGAGGTAGAGAAGGATCTCATAAAGCATAAAAATCCAAAGGCTATTAATTTCCACACAAATCAATTATGAAGCCAATTTGCTATCCTTTTACTGTATTCTCTTCATTATTTGAGCAAGCTGGCACTCTCTTTATGTCCAACCGGGGTCGGTCGCATATTTTAATATCAGCATGACTAAAAATTCATAATTACGACGTTCCTGGAATTCTCTCCCACGTATACTGATATTCGAACGAATATTTCATGTAATGCTACATTTTTTTCTTGCCACATTTTGGGTTGAGTAATCCAACTTTGAAGAATTTGTGCACTTCTTTTCAAGAATTTTCTTTATTTAGATGGTATTTTGTCCCTCTGATAATTAGATCAAAGTTTTTGACGAACCAAATTCAGAAGATAGTGAAAAAGAAATACAGAGGAAGATTTTAAAAAAACCAAATAAGAAAACTTGGCTCGACAAGTGACACTAGGTCGCTCGCCAAAAAATAGAAGTTTGCAAGTTTAGCCTAAAAAATTGAATTATCGTACCATGTAGAAAATTGTGTATTGTTTGTCTTCCTGTTTTAAGAGAGAAAACCTTATTTGTAGGGTTACAAAAAACTGTAATAAAAAAAAAAATTGTGTCATAATCACAAAATCAATTATTAAGGAAAATAATACCACGCACAATTGGGAAAATATCACGAAGAATAATGTCTATTATTTTCATATCTTCGACAAATTTATCTAGATGGAACATTTTTCCACAATAAAGAAAAAAGGGGAGAAAAAGAAAAAAACACGGGACATTGTTTTACTCATAAACACAAGT
>NW_019254011.1:0-1199 GCF_002742605.1 Olea europaea var. sylvestris
TTGACACTTGACAACAATGCAAGTGTCAAACAACGGGTCAAAAATCAGTGTACAAATGGCAAAGTTCAATCTGTAAGAACCTCGCTCCATGTACACTACGGTGTATACTTTAATTTACACTTTTCCGTGTGACATTATCCTGTTGGACAGTTTAAACTTCGAACAATTTTCCCATCTAATTCACACTTGACAACAATGCAAGTGTCAAACAACGTGTAAAAAATTAGTATACAAATAGCAAAGTTCAAACGATAAGAACCTTTCTACATGTATACAATTGTGTACACTTTAGTTTATACTTTGTCATGTGACATTACCCTGTTAGACAGTTTAAATTTCAAATAGTTTTTCCATCCAATTGACACTTGATTAAATTTCAAACAATTTTTCCATCGAATTGACACTTGAGAGCAATGCAAATGTCAAACAACAGGTAAAAAATCAGTGTACAACTAGCAAAGTTCAATCGGTAAGAACCTTGCTACATGTACACTATGGTGTACACTTTAGTTTGCACTTTGCCATGTGACATTACCCTGGTTGACTGTTTAAATTTCAATCAGTTTTCCCATTCAATTCACACTTGACAACAATGCAAGTGTCAAACGATGTGCCAAAAATCAGTGTACGAATAGCAAAGTTCAATCCGCAAGGATCTTGCGACATGTGCACTATGGTGTACACTTTAGTTTACACTTTACCATGTGACATTACCTTATTGGACAGTTTAAATTACAAACAGTTTTCCCATCCAATTGACACTTGACATCAATGCAAGTGCTAGACAACGTGTCAAAAATCGTTGTTCAAATAGCAAGGTTCAATCAGTAAGAACTTTGTTACATGTACACTATGGTGTATACTTTAGTTTTCACTTTGCCAAGATACATTACCCTGTTGGACAGCTTAAATTCCAAACTATTTTCCTATCCAATTGACACTTGACAACAATGCAAGTGTCAACCAATGGGTCAAAATTAGCGTACAAATGGCAAAATTCAATCGGTAAGAACCTTGCTACATGTACACTATGGTATACACTTTAGTTTACACTTTGGCATGTGACATTACCCTGTTGGACAATTTAACTTTCGAACAATTTTCCCATCCAATTGGCACTTGACAACAATGCAAGTGTCAAACAACGTGTTGAAAATCAGTGTACAAATAGCAAAGTTCAATCGGTAAGGACCTTGCTA
>NW_019254012.1:0-1199 GCF_002742605.1 Olea europaea var. sylvestris
ATTCTTTTGAAAAATGGATGAAATCCCTCATACGTCACGACGAAGTTGTGAGTTCAATCCAAAACGGTCGCTACATTTCCAGAGAGTACTTATGGGCCCAAAACGGACATCGTGTGCAAAAGTTACGCACAATTCTTCGAATGCCGACAATCCATGCCTTCCAAATATAAAAGCGCTCATTCTTTCGAAAAATGGGTGAAACACCTCATACGTCACGATGAAGTTGTGAGTTCAATCCCAAATGGTCGCTGCATTTCCAAAAAGTACTTATGGGCCCAAAACGGACACCGTGTGCAAAAGTTACGCTCAATTCTTCGTACGCCGACAATGCATGCCTTCCAAATATAAAAGTGCTCATTCTTTCGAAAAATGGGCGAAATCCCTCATACGTCACGACGAAGTAGTGAGTTCAATCCAAAACGATCGCTACATTTCCAGAAAGTACTTATGGGCCCAAAACGGACACCGTGTGCAAAAGTTACGCTCAATTCTTCGTCCGCCGACAATCCATGCCTTCCAAATATAAAAGTGCTCATTCTTGCGAAAAATGGCCAAAATCCATCTTACGTCACGACGAAGTGGTGAGTTCAATCCTAAAACATCGCTACATTTCCAAAAATTATTTATGGGCCGAAAACGGACACCGTGCGCAAAAGTTACGCTCAATTCTTCGTACGCCGACAATGCATGCCTTCCAAATATAAAAGTGCTCATTCTTTCGAAAAATGGGCGAAATCCCTCATACGTCACGACGAAGTAGTGAGTTCAATCCAAAACGATCGCTACATTTCCAGAAAGTACTTATGGGCCCAAAACGGACACCGTGTGCAAAAGTTACGCTCAATTCTTCGTACGCCGACAATCCATGCCTTCCAAATATAAAAGTGCTCATTCTTTCGAAAAATGGCCAAAATCCATCTTACGTCACGACGAAGTGGTGAGTTCAATCCTAAAACATCGCTACATTTCCAAAAATTATTTATGGGCCGAAAACGGACACCGTGCGCAAAAGCTACGCTCAATTCTTCGTACGCCGACAATCCATGCCTTCCAAATATAAAAGTGCTCATTCTTTCAAAAAATGGCCGAAATACCTCATACGTCACGACGAAGTATTGAGTTCAATCCAAAATGGTTGCTACATTTCCAAAAAGTACTTATGGGCCGAAAACGGACACCGTGTGCAAAAGTTACGCTCA
>NW_019254013.1:0-1199 GCF_002742605.1 Olea europaea var. sylvestris
CTGTATTTCCATAAAGTACTTATCGGCCCAAAACGGACACCGTGTGCAAAAGTTACGCTCAATTCTTCGTACGCCGACAATCCTAGCGCTCCATATATGCAAGTGCTCATTCTTCCAAAAAATGGCCTAAATCCATCATACGTCACAACGAAGTCGTGTGTTCAATCCAAAAAGATCGCTACATTTCCAAAAAGTACTTATGGGCCGAAAACGGACACCGTGTGCAAAAGTTACGCTCAATTCTTCGAACGCCTACAATACAAGTGCTCCAAATATGCAAGTGCTCATTCTTTCGAAAATTGGCCAAAATCCCTCTTACATCACGGCGAAGTAGTGAGTTCAATCCAAAACGGTCGCTACATTGCCAAAAAGTACTTATGGGCCCAAAACGGACACCGTGTGTAAAAGTTACGCTCAATTCTTCGTACGTCGACAATCCATGCCTTCCAAAATTTAAAAGTGCTCATTACTTTGAAAAGTGGTCGAAATCCCTCATATGTCACGATGAAGTAGTGACTTCAATCCAAAACAATCGCTACATCTCGAAAAAGTACTTATGGGCCCAAAACGGACACCGTGTGCAAAAGTTACGCTCAATTCTTCGTACGTCGACAATCCATGCCTTCCAAAATTTAAAAGTGATCATTCCTTTGAAAAGGGGTCAAAATCCCTCATATGTCACGACGAAGTAGTGACTTCAATCCAAAATAGCCGCTACATTTCCAAAAAGTACTTACTGGCCGAAAACGGACACCGTGTGCAAAAGTTACGCTCAATTCTTCGTACGCCGACAATCCAAGAGATCCAAATATGAAAGTGCTCATTCTTTCGAAAATTGTCCTAAATCCCTCATACGTCATGACGAAGTCGTGAGTTCAATCCAAAATGGTCGCTACATTTCCAAAAAGTACTTCTGGGCCGAAAACGGACACCGTATACAAAAGTTAAGCTCAATTCTTCGAACGCCGACAATCCAAGCGCTCCAAATATGCAAGTGCTCATTCTTTCGAAAATTGTCCTAAATCCCTCATACGTCACGACGAAGTCGTGAGTTCAATCCAAAACGGTCGCTACATTTTCGAAAAGTACTATGTCCCAAAACGGACACCGTGTGCCAAGGTTACGCTCAATTCTTCGAACGCCGACAATCCAAGCGCTCCAAATATGCAAGTGCTCATTCTTTTGAAAAGTGGCCGAAA
>NW_019254014.1:0-1199 GCF_002742605.1 Olea europaea var. sylvestris
TTTTGAGAAATTTGCATGGCTTGTTATTAATCGCATTATATGCAATAATTAACGATTCCTCCTTTTAGATACACCGTCTTGCTGCAGTGCATATGAGGGAGTCCACTGCACGAGAATCACATTCTCTCTTAGATAATCTAAATTTTATCTTTAAGATACTCTCACTTGATCGAATCTTAATGTGAAGGTATCTTTACCTTTTTGTTTCTCTAATTCTAGTGTGAATCCCTTGAACTTTTCAAGAGTTTCATGTTTGAGTTTTCATCAAGTGTACTTGATTATTGATGAAATAAGAGAAACATTACCTGACATTGATTGACATGAATCCATATGCATCACTATGCATTAGACCAGTAATTATGCTAACCATTTCTTCTTTTCAAGCAAAAGAAGATTTGGTTATTGTGCCAGACATGCATAATTTGTACTTATCAAAATGAATTAATCCCAAGTATACATCTTTATGTAACTTTGGAATTATATTTCATCTAAATGACAAAGTCTGTCTTGCCAGATTTTTGGTAATAATTAGATTATAGTATTTATACCTTATAATTTCTATACTTATTATAGAATCTTTAGTATTAATGAATATAAATGTCTTTTTATAATTTACCATAGCCATTAGGATCTTTAACAAGATAAATAAGAACAACAATTGTCCTTAACATTAAAATAGTTCATGTCTGAACATGAAATTCATTTTAATGTTCCAGCTATAGTTGGCATAAAACGACATTTCAATACTAAACCAAAAGGCAATGGCAAGAAGTATATTCATACAGGTAATGTAGCAACCTTTGCTCATCTCCAACGTGTATGTCAACTTCTCCCTTTCGCAGTGGTCTACTTCTTTTAGTTTCTCCATATTTGTATAAATACGATATTTACATCTGGTATCATATACCTAAGAAACTCGTGAAGTAGACGTAAGTCATACAATATTCCTTCTAATGACCTCTCATTCTATAATGAAACCAAGGGTCATTAGATGTTGTATTTGTCCTTTCGCTTATACCGTCTTATTTGTCCTTTCGCTTGTACTGTCTTAACCATATTGGGTGCTTTCACATAGCCCCTTTAGACTTCCTCTTAATATCTTTAAAGGAATCAATAGTTTGCCCACTACTAACTTTGATGTTGGGCTTAACAGTCTTAAGCATATTAAGCAACTCAATAATTGTGCATTCAAGCTTATT
>NW_019254015.1:0-1199 GCF_002742605.1 Olea europaea var. sylvestris
GTGTTTGGATATGCAGCATATGCACACCAAACAGAAGGAAAATTGGATCCTAGGGCAACTAAATGTGTTTTACTAGGATATCCTAAAGGGGTAAAGGGCTATAGACTATGGGTGTTGGATAACAAAGGCATAAAAATCATCAACAGTAGGAATGTTGTGTTTAATGAGTCTGAAATGCCATGTCTGAAGAATAAGACTGAAATACAAAATAATCCAAATAAAGGAAACATTCCTACTAATGAAGTCAGGTTAACTAGGTTCATTAACCCACCACCTGAGGATAATGAACCTAATGTACAGGAAACTTCAGAGAGAGTTGAGGAGTCAAATGAAGGTAAAGTTAGTTCCCCCAACATACAAAATGAACCTGAGATAGAAACCACTCCAAATAATCCTAACACTGAACTCATTAATCAAGATTACCAACTTGTTAGGGATAGGGAAAGAAGGCAAGCGAAACCTAATCCCAGATATCACATTAATAACCTAACTGAGTTTGCCTTAACTTTAGGTGAAGCATTAGAAAACTCAGAATCTACTACCTTTGAGAAGGCTATGAATTGTCAAAATGCTGGTAATTGGAAACTTGCAATGAGGGAAGAAATGCAGTCCCTAACTGAAAATAAAACTTGGAAGTTGGTAAAAAGGCCTAATAATCAGAGAATTATTCAGTGTAAGTGGATTTACAAGTTAAAGGAAGGGAATAACTCATCTGAATCGGTTAGATACAAAGTCAAACTAGTCACTAAAGGCTTCACTCAAAAAGAAGGAGTGGATTATAATGAAATTTTTTCAACTGTCATAAAATATAAAACCATAAGAATGATTCTTGCACTTGTTGTTCAATTCAACTGGGAACTTGAACAATTAGATGTCAAGACTGCATTCTTACATGGTGAGTTAGAAGAGGACATTTATATGTGTCAATCCCAAGGCTTTGAGGTGAAAGATAAACTGGATTTTGTGTGTAAGTTACAAAAATCCTTGTATGGGCTTAAACAAAGCCCGAGACAATGGTATATAAGGTTTGACACATATGTACTAAAATTTGGATTCAGGACGAGTGAGTATGATCACTGTTTATATTTTAATAAGGCTAAGGTTGGAAGTGAAGTGTACCTTCTTCTCTATGTAGACGATATGCTTCTAGCAAGTTCCAGTATGCCTGAAATTGAAAGACTTAAGAACCTCTTGAAATC
>NW_019254016.1:0-1199 GCF_002742605.1 Olea europaea var. sylvestris
TCAACCTATCAAATTTAAGCCCATTCCGACTCCGTCGCGAAAAATGACGAAATTTCCCCCGGATAAATTTTTATTTCCGATCAACCTGTCAAATTTGAGCCCATTCGGACACCGTCGCGAAAAATGACGAAATTACCCCTGGCGCGATTTTTTCCCCGATCAACCTGCCAAATTTGAGCCCATTCGTACTCTGTCGCGAAAAATGACGAAATTCCCCCTGGATCGATTTTTGTTTCCGATCGACCTGTCAAATTTGTGCCCATTCCGACTCGATCGCAAAAACTGACGAAATTTCCCCGGGCACGATTTTTGTGTCCGATCAACCTGTCAAATTTGAGCCCATTCCGACTCCGCCGCGAAAAATGACGAAATTGGCCTCGATGCGGTTTTTGTTTCCGATCAACCTGTCAAACTTGAGCCCATCCCGACACAGTCGCGAAAAATGAAGAAATTGCCCAGGCGTGATTTTTGTTCCCGATAAACTTGTCAAATTTGAGCCCATTCTGACTCCGTCGCGAAAAATGACGAAATTGCCTCTGTCGAGATTTTTGTTTCCGATCAACCTGTCAAATTTGGGCCCATTCCGACACCATCGCGAAAAATGACGAAATTGCCCCTGGCGCGATTTTTGTTTCAGATCAACTAATCAAATTTGAGCCCATTCCGACACCGTCGCGAAAAATGACGATACTGCCTCTGGCGCGATTCTTGTTCCCGATCAACCTGTCAAATTTGAGCTCATTTCGACTCCGTCCCGAAAAATGACGAAATTTCCCCCGGATCGATTTTTGTTTCCGATCAACCTGTCAAATTTGAGCCAATTCCGACATCGTCGCGAAAAATGACGAAATTGCCCTTGCCGCGATTTTTGTTCCTGATCAACCTGTCAAATTTGAGACCATTTCGACACCGTCGCGAAAAATGACGAAATTCCCCCCGGATCGATTTTTGTTTCCGATCAATCTGTCAAATTTGAGCCAATTCCGACACCGACGTGAAAAATGACGAAATTGCCCCAGGCACGATTTTTGTTCCCGATCAACCTGTCAAATTTGATCCCATTCTGACTCTGTCGTGAAAAATTACTAAATTGCCTCTTGAGCGGTTTTTTTTCCAATCAACCGGTCAAATTTGAGCCCATTCCGACTCCGTCGCGAAAAATGACGAAATTGCCCGTGGGCCGATTTTTGTTTCCCTAT
>NW_019254017.1:0-1199 GCF_002742605.1 Olea europaea var. sylvestris
AAATTGCTAGTCTAATTCGATTGGAATCGAGCCAATAAAAAGTGGTTTTTGATTTCATTATAAATTCGGCATTTTTTTTATTTTGGCGAATTGCTAGTCTAATTGGATTGGAATCAAGAAAATGAAAAGTGGCTTTCGATTTCATGATAACTTCGAATTTGGTAGTTTTTGGAGAAATGCTACTCTAATTCGATTGGAATCGATCCAATGAAAAGTTGTTTTTGATTTCATGATAGCTTCGGGTTTGTTCATTTGTTGTGAAAAGCTAGTCTAATTCGATTGGAATCGAGCCAATGAAAAGTAGTTTTTGATATAATGACAACATCGGGTTTGTTCGTCTTTGGCAAATTGCTAGTTTAATTCGATGGAATCGAGCGAATGAAAAGTGGTTTTTGAGTTCATGATAAATTCGGGTTTGCTTGTTTTGGCGAAATGCTAGTCTAATTCGATTGGAATCGAGCCAATGAAACATGAATTTTGATACCATGATAACTTCGGATTTGATCGTTTTCAAAAATTCCTAGTCTAATTCAATTGGAATCGAGTCAATGAAAAGAGGTTTTTGATTTTATGATAACTTCGGGTTTGATCGTTTTCGGTGAATTGCTAGTCTAATTCATTTGGAATTGAGCCAATGAAAAGTGGTCTTTGATTTCATGATACCTTCAAGTTTGTTCGTTTACGGCGAATTGCTAGTCTTATTCAATTAGAATCGAGCCAATGAAAATTGGCTTCCGATTTAATGATAACTTCGGGTTTGATCGTTTTCGACAAATTTCTTGTCAAATTCGGTTGGAATCAAGCCAATAAAAAGTGGTTTTCGATTTCATGATAACTCCGGGTTTGATCATTTTCGGCTTATTGCTAGTCCAATTCGATCAGAATCGAGCCAATGAAAATTGGTTTTTGATTTCACGATAACTTTGGGTTTGTTTCTTTTCGGCGAAATACTAGTTTAATTCGATTGGAATCGAGCGAATGAAAAGTAATTTTTGATTACATGATAACCTCGGGTTTGATCTTTTTGGTGAATTGCTAGTCTAATTCGATTGGAATCGAGCCAATGAAAAGTGATTTTTTATTTCATGAGAACTTCGAGTTTGATCGTTTTCGGTGAATTGCTAGTCTAACTCGATTGGAATCGAGCCAATGAAAAGTGGTTTTTCATTTCATGATAATTTCGGGTTTGATCATTTTCG
>NW_019254018.1:0-1199 GCF_002742605.1 Olea europaea var. sylvestris
ATCTATTTATAATAATAGATAGCATCCAAATTAGAAATGCTTTTAAATTCAACATAAATTAAATTTGAATTATTTTAGTTGGTTTTTTGTTCTAAATCCTAGCACATCTCCACTCAGGGATGTAGCCAGACATTCGGCATTGTGTGGTCAAAAATTGAAATACAATTTTTTTTTTAAAACACCATATCATTAATCACTACTACTTCTGTAAGCTACGCATTTTCATACTCTGAAAACGTTGTATAATTACATCATTATTAATATTGGCGACTACATCATTTTCAATATATGGAACTAAACTGTCATTTAGCCATTGATGTATTGTCAATAGAGAAGAATTATGCATTATAATTTAGCATGAACTTTCACACTTTCACTCCACAATCAAGATGCATCATGCATGTATTTGTAAAGCTATTGTCATTTGTCAAAAAATTAATATCAATATAATTCTCAAAACAGAAAATTTAAAATTGCTCAATCACGTGAAAAAAAGAAATTATCAAGTAATTTCAACAAATTGCAAACAAGAATTAAAAAAACTTTGATTTTTCAAAAACTCATATTCAATAATCAATATTAACGACAAATATATATAAAAGGGTCCAATTTATAAAGTCTAAGAAACTACAGACTTCAATTTCTACACTTCGAAACGGGCCACTTACAGTTCAAAAGTCGTTGTCTTGTCAGATTGTCCCGCTAACATACACTTTTAAGAGATGAAATCATTGATTTGGGTAACGGGTCCCTTAATTTTATATAAATTATGGATTGAAAAGAAATGGAGATAGTCGGACAGAGGAATCGCCTTTTGCCCTTTACTCGTTTGAATGGTGGACCTGGTATGTGAGGGAAGAATTAAATGTATTGGATTAATGTTAGGTTTAAATGAATGGTGGACCTGGTGGTTTGTTTGGGCCAAATAATTAGAGTTAGGCCATTTACTTATTATGTTAGAATTAGGCTACCACAAATTTTTTTTCTTTGGACACATGCTGGATTTTTTGGCTAAACAAGGGCTGATTAATCAATTTATATGGGCGCAACTGAAAAAAATAAAAATAAAAAAGGAAACCTTATCCGCCTCTGTTGTATAACTTTAAAAAAAAAAAATGAAAATTCTGTGAGGTCAACTGACCCCACATTGCCCCATGTGGGTTCGTCCTTAACCCCACATGGCCCCATGTGGGTTCGTC
>NW_019254019.1:0-1199 GCF_002742605.1 Olea europaea var. sylvestris
TTTTTGACCTCACAGTTCGAACTGTCTGGGTCTGCCCCCGGAGAAGAAGCGCTCATTTGATCACTGCCGGAAAAAATAAGTTCCTTTTCACAAATTTAAGCCACTCATTTGATCAAAATGAGTGATGGAAAGGGGGCTTCAATTGAGGCATGATCGGATCTCAATGGAAAAAGTAAGAGAAGAAAATGTTGGTTAAGAAATGAACGAAGGGAAAGGCGGGTATGGCTCTAATACCAAAAAATCAATCAGTATATTACTAATAAGCCCCTATTTGGTTCATTTAAGTTTATTTTATTAAAACTTAAGTTAAAATTAATAATTAATTTTAACCATGAAATCATCAACATTTCAACCAAATATTTCATCAATATTATCTAAAAATCTAATTTTGATCTAAATCCGACATTAAGCGAGGAAGGCTATGAGTTATCAAATAATAAGTTGACAAAACAACAATAATCGAATTTAAAACAAGCCAGCAAGGCAACGGCAGTCCAATATTAAAAAGATAAAGGCAACAAAAATCCAACAATTAAAAGTTAATATGTTGACAAGGCAACAACATTGCACAATCAATAAAAACTATACTTAATTCCAAATTAGCAATTATTATAAGTAACTGCTAAGTGATTGAATCTGAAGGGTGGTGTAAAATTGGATGTGAAATTCTAGAAACTAAAAATGAGCAATGAAGTTTGAAATCTATCAAAAAGAGAAAAGTAAAATTTGTATTAAAAATTCACAAGCTAAATTATATACCAAAATAAGTTAAGAGTAATAATAATAAGCTATAAGGCAATTACACAAATAATTTTTCAATAAATAATTCCAATCTACTTTAAAAAAATCAACGTTATTTCAACTAACAATTCTCAATAATCAACAATGAATAATCCCAATTAACAGTCTTAATTAATTATCAAAGAATTAATAATTGTCAATATCCAATTCGAATTAAGATTGAAAGTTTTCAATCAAGAATCACAACTATTGCTTTCTAAACCTGAAATTTAGAGTTTTAAGGTTTACTCTAACCGTTCATTTGTGGCACACACTAATTTACAAAACTTTAATTTGATTGCAGCTTCGTGAAATAGTATAGCCACTAAGACCTATATGAAGACTGGGGATAGAACCCATGGGATGAGAAATGAATACATCTAATGCAAATGCTTGTTCTTGATCTAATTCTTCTTCAT
>NW_019254020.1:0-7898 GCF_002742605.1 Olea europaea var. sylvestris
TTGGCCTCCATTGAAGTCAGCGAAAGCACCATATTCTTTGATTGAAGTAACAATGCCTTTGTAAATCCCTCCCTTTTCAATCTCACGACCTACTATTAAATTAATCCGAAGAAAGAAAATGCGATGGAAAGTCAAGTTATGAAAAATAAATTTCTTCTTGTTGACTAAGGTGAAATAAACACATGTAAAATAAGAATCTAGCATAAATATAGAGGAAATATGGGCCTAAACATTAGAGTTGGCAGAAAATCATAATGCTGGAATGAACTTCACATTACATGCAATCATGCATGACATCTCTCATATGACCATCTCTAGGGTTTAAAAAAGAAGCACATGTCATTTTGATCTCTCACAAGCAAAATGGCTCTTAGTACAAAAATCAACAGAACTAATTGTGAGAGGTGGCAGTAATGATAAAAAACACTGGTTGAGAAAGTAAATCATTGCATAGTACATGGAGAAGAAAGCAATATACAACCCTAGATAAAAGCTTAAATATTATTTATGTATGTTTCTATTAAGTTCCAATTTGTTATCGAGAAAAGCAACAGAAATGATTATGTCTGATTCCTCAACACTAAGACCAGATAAAATTCAGTAGATGCTGGACTCATAACCTTATTATGCTACATAATATGAAGGGGTGTGTCTTCAAAAAAGTGCATTAGGAGTTTTAAAACCATTAAATAAATATTAACCAAAGCTTCATATAATATATTACTTACTAAAACAAGGTAAACAAAAATGTAAGTATTTGAGCAGACTAATCTGAATCAGGTAAGAGATAAATATAATTTTGGAACTGTACATACATATAATATTATCAATTATGCAACATGTACATCACCACTTATAGACTTGTTTATATAAATATAATGTTGTGAGATATGATTGGGTCAGAATTTCTTTAAAAAAAAAAAAAAGGGTTTTCAACTCTCTTCTTGACATTTCATCTATCTGTAAAACTTTCAGTAACTCCTTATGTACAAGTGGTATTATTCTCATATTATACATGCATCTGCATGCATGAATACAAACATAAAGGTATCTTGTACAACAATATAAATCCATGGATAGCAATGTCCTGGACCTACGGGCAGTAGCATTACGAAAGAAACACTTTATGGCTTCAAGAAGCACAGTGTTTCCTGTTAATCTACCATATTCAAAAGATGTGGTCTACACCATGCTGAAATGACAAAACTCTCAACACAGTACCAAAATTTCAAAACACAACCATATATCAGTGGCACGAGATGAACTTGGTTGACCATAAAGAAAGGGAACATCTTGAATTTCAATCAAGAAAATATGCGTGAACAAAATACAATAGGAAGATACAAAGAATACCTTTTCCATCACTTTCTCCAACACTAATTGATTTTTTGCAACCAAGGTGAGCGAACCATCACTCACTGAAATTCGCGCACTTGCAGCATAACTCACTGTCAAAAAGCTTACGATATACTACCTCCATCCCATAGAGAGAGACTTGTTTCCATTTTCACACAGATTAGGAAAATATAAACAATATAGCTGGAAATATAAATTTTTCTTACATATTCCTAATATAGCCCTAAATAATATTAATTGTTAATGACAATACACATTAAGCCCTTGTTTGAGCCACATTATTTTGGGAAAAANCCAAAATTATATAGGGAGTGAGGTCAGAGATTCAAAACAATGTATATCTATGGAAACCATGAAGAAATTAAACGTCCAAGATCACATGATAGACACACTAAGAATGTAAATAAATTACAAGCCCAATGGCCAAGCAACCAAAACTTTCTCAGAATAGAAAAAAAGACAATGTATTGCTTTTGCTTCCTTTCGTATTATATTTTCTTTCTTCAACCTCCTCTACCTTTTTCTTAAATTTTTTTGCGTTCAAAATTCTTAAGCCCAGACATTGCCCAATATGAAATAAACCACCTCAGAAAGGCCAACCATTCACAACATAAATGCTCAACCTTTTCTCCTAAATCTCAGGCTTGGGGTGGAGGACCAAAAATAGCTTGTATGGTAGTCATTTGAAACCAGGAGAAAACAAAGGACATCTCTGCTGTGTTTCACAAAACGAGAATACTAATGCAAGCCAAAAAAGTCCTCACCAAACTATCAGTCAAGATTCGATAGTCTGTGATTTCACCAGTAGATGGATCGACTTCACTAACAAGGCCCACTGACAAACCGGCCACATGTTCTCTCAATGGAATGCCAGCATCCAACAAGGCCATGCTGCCTGTATAATAAGATACATGTCATGTCCTTCTGAATGTAATCTTTGCAGGGAAATATTCATAGGTAGGTGAAGCTAAGTGCTGGAAACACTTTCATGAAAAAGCGGCAAAGATGTAATGCCCACTAAGAAGAGATCAAATTCGCCACTCAGCAAGTGAAATTCCTGAACAGAATTTGCGCGGATAGTAGAAACTTCTAAATAAGAATGCAGTCTGTAAAATAGAAACCTGCACAGACGGATGCCATTGATGTTGACCCATCAGATGCCATGACTTCTGCATTGATACGAACCGCGTAAGGACAATCCTCTTCAGGAGGTAACACAGCAAGCAGAGCTTTCTCAGCAAGAGTACCTGTTAAGTAAAGATTCAGTATCAACCAATCCACTTAAAATTATATACCAGATAATGGGAAAGATTATGCATTTTTATACATGTATATGAAAAGTGTTTAAGATAAGATTTAAACGATGTTAATGTGACGCTCTCTAATAGCTTAAGCTTTTAGAACAAGTGGCTCAACATAAAATCAAAGATCATGAGTTTAAGTCTCGCCACCATCCATTTAATGAAATTGCTCATGCCTATATGTGAGGAAGCACATTGAAGACAATACTAAAACTATATATATGTGGCCCTCTCTAACACTTTTAGATCAAGTGATTCAACATAACGCAAGAAAATCTAATAGCAAACTGTTTGCACTCCAGGCATTCTTTAAGACAGAAGCCCTCAATGTTCAAGCAACAGGATGAGGAATCAACTGACAACCAAAACAACAGTAAAGGCTGACAAAACCTATAAGAATGAGGCGGCTTCTCACCAGTCCAAAAAATCTTGTGCTGGTGGATATATCAGCAGCTCCCTTTTGATTAGAATATATAGTAATATATCTGAGGACAGAAATCTTGTAAGAAAACGGATAAACTAAAACTATGAGTAGGGATAGATATGCAGGCGTCCAGGTGGTAAGGACGTTGCCAATGGCGTTCTCATTAATAGCCACCAGCTGAAAAGAATCGCTGAGTGAAAACATGTTGTGAGATGCCTAAACATTAAAGTGATGCATTGCACTTCAATATTCATCAATTCCCGCAAAACTCGTACATTCTTGATAAATTGGACATCCACCAAAATTTCATGACAATTACCCCCCACCTCGTGTCGTAACTTAATATATTAGTTATTCAATTGAATGAAGCACAGTGTGGGAGGAACATGTAAGGGAAGATTCTAATAGCTCAACAGAAAATCTATTAGACTAAGCTTTACAATCAAAAGCAAAAGCATCTAAAAGAAGCAATTAAGTAAAATTGTCCGCAATTAGCAGTAAGCTTAAAGAAATGGTCCAAAATTGTAAATTTACAATTAAAAGTATCTAAACAAGTAATATATGCACTAAAATATTGTGTATAGCATTGTAAAAAGGAGTGTCTACATACTAAGGTCACATCATGCAAAAATTGCTTTGCTGTCATTGCAAAAATAATTATAAATTTGAGGCTGGGTAAGCAGTGAGAAAGACAAATAAAAATCAAAGTCTGCAATAAGTCAAAGATAAAAAGAATAAACTTGATGCCAACACAAAACTAGAGCAGTCTATATACAGAAAGATGTATAAAATTCAAAGTTTGCAATCAGTCAAAGATTAAAAAAAAAAAAAAGGACACTTAATGCCAACTCAAAACTACAGCAGTGCATTATATATACGTAAGATGCTTTTTGCTGTCACAAGTATCCCAGTAGCTTACCATGCCCAACTTCACGTCTATTTAGGCCGACTCTTTTACCAACTTCATTGATGCAAAACGGTGGAAAACTATAATGAAGCATGAAACGCTTCGTTGGAGGACCAACCAGAGAATCCAAATGTTGAGCTTCTCCAGGTGCTCCAAGGGTTACAGTACAAAGAACCTGGCATACAATATCATTCTGGAAATGATTAGGAAAAGAGGTGCCCAAAAAAGGAGATTTTTTTTTTTTTTTTTAAATCATATTTTTGAATGACGATTTGTCTCTTTCAACAAAATGGTAAATACTAGTATACTAACCTGAGTATCTCCACGGGAAAAAAGTGATGATCCATGTAATATGGTTAAATTACCCGCTTCACAATATAGAGGCCGAACTTCATCAAGACATCTTCCATCAACCCTACGTCCTTCACCAATTATCCTTCGACGAATAACCAAATCATATTTTTGAATGACGATTTGTCTCTTTCAACAAAATGGTAAATACTAGTATACTAACCTGAGTATCTCCACGGGAAAAAAGTGATGATCCATGTAATATGGTTAAATTACCAGCTTCACAATATAGAGGCCGAACTTCATCAAGACATCTTCCATCAACCCTACGTCCTTCACCAATTATCCTTCGACGAATAACCTGACATTTTCAGAAACTTAAGAACTGACAAACCTAATGAGAGGTACAAAACAAAATCAAGAGAACATATCTAATTGAAGAAAAAGATATCTCAGAACCCTTATTTTCATTGACCCTCTCATCACTTTTGCCTTCAACAAGCATTTGCATTATATCATTGAGAAACCAATATTCTTTTTTATTTCTAAAATTTCAAATTAGCTGTATTTTACTGAGTTTGACCTAGAACAAAAATTCGTACATTTTCGTTGGAATCCTTCTCTTTTTTCATTTTAAGGAATTGGTTCATGGGTCTACATGGAGATTTTTTTCTGGGCGGTGGGGGGCCTAATTTCACACTCATGCCCTAACCTGTTTCCACACTGTATCAACTGTCTTCGATAAAAACTTCAGACCTTCTTCATCACATTCTTGCTCTAGTTCTTTTTTCACATCCTGAGTAATTCTGTCCAATGCTTCTCCACGTTCAAACTGAACACAGAGGACAAAAGTATCAGGAGTTATGAGTAGAGAACAGCACAAATCCCTCTATAAATGTTATTGCATCTATGGAGCGCACCTTGCCATATGTAGGGTCTGTGAAGACAGCTTCTATAGGAGCTTCAGACAAACTCCTGATTTTGTCATATTTTTTCTCTGTTACCATAGACAATTTATATTCCTTTTTCTGCTTGCCAGCTTTTGCTGCCAGCCTTATTTGAGGCTCGAGATATTTAATAGCCTAAAAAGTATCAAAGATAAGCATTGTAAAATAACTGCAGGGAGTGCAGTGTCAATGAAGACAGAACAAACTCACCTCCGGATGAGCTAGTCTTAGTGCAGCTTCCAAGTCTTTTTCTGAAATTTCACGTGCTAGCACATCTATCATTAATGTTTTGTCCCTTGTGCATGCATACACCAAGTTGAGATCACTTAGGCTAAGCTGCACAACATCCAAAACGAATGTGCTTATAAATCAGAGCGAACAACATCACAACTTATTTTATAGCATGTGTTGTATTGAATATATGAGACCCCAACATTTTTAAAAGGATTCTAAGATAAAATTTACAAGATTGAGCAAACAGGCCAAGATAACTCGAATCGGAGCATCTAGTTTAATCAATTTTCCCTTTCGGCCTCCTTTTTCAATTTCTCACTCATATGAGAGCACCTAGCTTAGTTAGCTTCTTCCTTATCGGTTCCTTCTTTAATTTCTGTTTCCATTTCTACTTTGTTTCTATAATCAATGAACTCTCTCATTCTAGTAATATTAATTACAAAATTTCCTATAAGAACGCTTTTAGTTTTTACCATAAAACTCTAGTTCTTTTAGAATTCCAATAATAATGAGTCAACCAATGGGTCTGGTTAAGTTCTCAGAATGGTTCAGGCTCCAACAGCCAAAGCCCTAGGAGGTTGACAGTTGAACCTCCTAAAATTACTCAAAATTTGGTCCATTTTCCTAAATAGTACCTTTCTTTTCTCAACATTGAACTGTGAGGGCAAATAAACATGGAATTGATCTCTAAAATTTTAAACATGAGATTTGTTCCATATGCATAGTCAAGTTATTTTTTAGGGAAAATTGCAGCATAAGTCCCCAACCTAGTTCCTTAGTAGCAAACAGGTTTGACATTTACATCCTCAGCCTATTGGTTTTGTAGCAGCTCTCCAACTCACGGAATCTGTCTAATGGACTTTTGAATTTTTATTTTTATTTTTATTTTTTATTAAAAGACAATTATCCTAATTAACACTAATCATTTTCTAGTCTTCCTTGCTGAGAGGAAAATTTTCTCACATTGTCAGTGAAATTATTTTTGTTCATTATGAATTAAATTGTTAGGATTTCTCCTTTTTTCCTATAAAGCCATAAATAGTTGCACCCACCAACCAGAGGCCTTGGATGCACGTGGCCAAACGCCTTTGATTATATATGTCAAGAATTAGTGATCTACTAAAATAAGAAGCTGTCTTCAAAAACTCCTGGAAAGCAATTCGGATGAAAAGGAAATTTTGGCTTCTAGATACTTGACATGCCAAATGTTAGTTATTTCGAGAAGTAAATGATCTGCTTATACTCTCCCCAAATTAGTGAAACGAAGGAACAATTTTCGCAATAGCATACAGATGTTAGAATTACCTCATCCATGCTAGGATTGACAATAAATTGACCGGAAATCCTCCCAATTCGTATTATCCCAAGAGGACCTCCCCATGGAATATCTGATAACATTCGGGCAGCAGATGTTGCATTAGCAGCCACTACATCTGGATCTTGTTTCCCATCAGAAGAAAGAACACTTGCTATGACCTACAGGGAGTACTAAGCTGAAAAAAAAAATAGTACAGCAGGTTCAACAGAAAACAGCTTGGCATCAATTTACTGTCTCATTGTACCTGGACCTCATGGTAGAATCCTGGGGGGAAAGTGGTCTGATGGGTCAATCAATGAGACGACCACATAAAAGTTCCCGTTCTTTTGGAGCACCCTCCCTCATGAACGTGCCTGGAATAACACCTTGAGCAAACTGTTTCTCTTGGTACTCAACCTTACAAAATGAAAATGTTATGAATCACATCACAGCCCACAACAACATAATTTAACTTCAATCCCAGTTATTATTTCACGAAAGCTTTGTCACTAATAGAAAAAGCAGAGTTCTGAAGAAATCTATAAAAATCTTATCCCAACGAATTTTCTCATATGTTAAATATACTCCCTATAGTAGTCTCCCATTTGTTTCCACTGAAAAATTTGCCCGCATTTCTAATATATAATTCAAAATTAAGACTCTGGAACCTTCATAGGAAATAATACAGAAACTATGTTATGCAAATCGAAATTTTCAGATGAGAACTGTAGAAAAGTTAATTCTTTGTTATACATACAGTGAGGGGCAAAAAATCACGGACGCTGTCGCCTTTAGCAGAGGCCACAGTGGAAAGTACTCTGGTCTCTTCCATTGCCAAAACAACCGCGCCGTTTGCAAAACGCGCCATTTTACCTGTTTCTAGTGTAATTTTACGTGATCCAATTTCGAATTCTTCACTGAATGTTTCGAGAATTTTGGTTCCGACTAAGGGCGTGTCAATTTCCGCGGCAGTGGAGGGAGCAGATGACGTATATGGCGCGAAGCCGATACGACGGCCTCATATTGAGCGTATGTTGAATCGCCTCCGTGACAGGGCTGAGAGGAGTGCATTTGCTTGGCTCGCCACTGGTGCCATGGGGCAGTGGGGGGTTGACTTCAGGCCCTTTAGGGTTTAAGGGGG
>NW_019254020.1:9368-30912 GCF_002742605.1 Olea europaea var. sylvestris
GGTAGTTTCAAATTTCTAAAAAAGTCAAAGGTCATTTTGGAAAAGGTTATATACTATTTGGGCCATTTTCATGTATATCCCGTTTTAGGGGGGCTTTTGCACGTTGGACTGTTGAAAAACAGTTGGGGTTTCAGGAGTATTGAAAAGAATATTTTGAAAATGTAATTTTAAAAATAATGTTAATCCCCGTTTGGCTCCCAATTTTCAAATTAAAATGAGTGGAATAATATTTTTTTAGAATGAGTGATTGAAAAAGAAAAAAAAAATCGATTTACATGTATTATTTTTTATGAAAGATTGTATGATTAAAAATAGAATAGAGAAAAATAAATTTTAATTTAATGGAGGTGAAGCAATGGCTAGATTTCCAACATTTCAAATTGCTTTTGTGTTTTCAATGAAAATATAGAAAACCATTTAAAACATGAAAATAAGTGTTTAAACAAAATTTTTAAAACACAAAATGAAATTCTAAAAAATTTTAAAAAATAACATTTTGAAAATGAAATCCAAAATTCTAATAAGATAAAAATTCTAAAATTTAAAATAAAGAGTAAAAAATAAAAATACTCCGAGGTCTTATTGTTTATTTAAATAGAAATATATCGTGAAAAATATATGTACATGGATGATCTAACGAGCACTAGTGTTCATTTTATATTAAATACTTGTTTGGTATGGATTTTGTAAATTGATTTTTTGACCGTTAGAGATAAAGTGGGTCCTACTCGTAGGAGAAGAATTCAAAAACGACAGTTGGAATAATGAAATAACGATAAAAAAATTGATTTGAATTGGATTAAAATTTCTACCAAACATGCTCTAAGTATCAACGACGTATCAAATTTTGAGGGGGTGCAAAAGGAACTCGTAAGGAAATAGCTCAATATCGACAGTTCAAGTCTTGTATATATTTTCTCCAAAAATGCATACCAAGCCAAGTCTTCTGTTTTCTTGCAAGTAAGTCTCTCAACTTCTATTTCGACAATTTCAGTCCTATGAGTTTTCTACTATGCCCAAATTGGTCCCTCATCTTTCGAACTTATGCTTTGATTGTCTGTTCTTTGATTTTCTTCAAATTTAGTCCTACAAGTTCCTAAAATGTTCACAGTATATTCATTAATAGAAATAGAAATTCATCCAACAAGCAAATATTAAGTAAACTTACGAATCTAAATAAGCGTATAAAATACTATTTATCAAAAGAAATTTATGATTAATACCCATTGTGTTAGTCATCTTGCAACAAAATATCAATGAACTATTGCCTTGTATTATTGAAGGATGGATCTTTCGCTACACCTTTAATTTTTTGACATTAAGTCAATTGATTTGAACGTGGCTCTATTGAGGGGTTTATCTCTCTCTCATACAGAGATAGAGGGTTGAGGCAACATCACTTGTTACCCTAAATAGAGTCATCGAATGAATGCTTGTTGAATCCCTAGAATTTATAATTAACTTTGACTTAATTTATTTAGAGTTTGTTTGAGTCACATTCAAAAAGATACATTCTTCAAAAGTGATTTGACATCATTTCAACCACACATTCTTCAATAAAATAGTATTACACGCAAATCTAAAATTTTTCCTTACTTTTTAACTAGACATTTCGCATTGATTTGACATAAATACTGCATTTTTTTTAGAATGTGGCTCAAATATGGGCTTAAAATTTATAGTTGAGGCTTTCCCATGTTTTGTGGGCCCCCATTCTGTTTATCATTCTTTTTCGCTCTCTTATTTTTAATGACACAATCTTCCATAAAATAATATTATACGCAATTCTAAAACTTTTCATTTTTTTTCAACCACACAATTTTCAAAAAAAATACTATTCCAACCATTAAAATTTGGAAAGAATGAGGATCAAACGAGGGCTAAAATCAGATTTTGATAAAATTTATTGAAATGTGTGGTTGAAAAATTATGAATCTCATCAAATATGAGGTTAAAATTAGTTGTTGTACCCAACAGGAGCTTAAAGACAAACACGCAAATTTGTCTAGTTTTCTCGTTTTTATTCTTAACTCAAATTGCGCGTTTCGCATCCTTAGGCCATTTCACGTTTCATACAAAAGGCAGCAATCTACCGAAAACTACAAACAGAACGGCCGAACAATTTGCCCCAGCAGTCCAAAAACCAACCCCCACATTACCGTCACTATAAAGCGTAATATTCTGTAATGATCCGTGTCCTGCAAACCGCCATGGCTGGCGCGCTCAATTTATCTCCATCTTATTCGTCATTCAAAAACCCTAGCTTAGTATCCATTTCCAATCCTAAACTCTTCAATGGAGTATTTTTCAAAACCCGCCTCTGTTTCTCCACTCGTATCTCCAATGCCTCCATTCGCTGCTTCACGTCCAATGCCGTTGACAAAGTCCGAGTTCAAAACCCTATTGTGGAAATGGACGGTACTTTTTCGAAATTAAAGAATTAATTGACACTACTAATATACGGATTAAATTTGTTCATCTTGTCATTTTTTTTGGGGGTTTTATTCGGTGGTATTAGGTGATGAAATGACGCGAGTCATCTGGAAAATGATCAAAGACAAGGTCTGAACTTTTTACCATTTTAGTTCGTTCTTGAGATGTTTTCTTCTGTTATTATTGTTTTTAGAGTATCTATTTGTTTTTTTCTTTCTTCTTTTATTGGATTGACTGTTATTGCAGTTGATACTTCCACACCTGGAATTGGATGTAAAGTATTTTGATTTGGGGATTTTGAACCGCGATGCCACTGATGATAAAGTTACCGTTGAAAGTGCTGAAGCCTCTCTTAAGTACGTAGTTTACTGGATTTTCATCTTCCGGTGTATCTTTTATTTGAGCATTGGATTCGTGCTTAATTAGTGTAATTTGACAAGATTAACACAAACATGTGACTCCATGTGTTTTTGGTTGTTGACATCTAGCTTGGATAATGGCGAGGGCCAATCGGTGCACTGAAATTGAATGTAGTCAGTTTTTCACGTTTTCTAATTCAAAGCTACTACAAGCTCATAGTTCCATTTTGATTTGGTGGCCTAGAGCAAGTGCTAGTGACCATAACAATGGCTCTATTTTATCTTTCTAGTCCTGGAAATAGAAGATTTGAAGGAGCATGTGAAAAGAAAGAATTTAGGGATTTTTTGGTCAATTGTGCATTTATTAAAAGGTGCTTTGCACAAGAAGCAATACAAGAAGCAGTACTTTGATAGTAATTTAACTCAGAAAGGAAGGGAAGTTTGTAGTAGTAGTATAAACTGCATTCTACTGCTTATTTCGAAGATTTACAAGCGAAACATGTTGAAGATAAAAAAGATAAGAACGCCCCTCTAATTTTGGTACATCATTTCTTTGGAAACTTTGGGGACTGCTTACCGCATAACATCATATTAATAAAATAAATCTGAGTACTGTAATGATCTTTAGTGGTGAAATCAACCTTAGACAATAAAATAGCATTAGAAAAACTCTTGTTCTTGGAATATTCAAGTCATTGTTGATAAAAGAAATAGAAAATAAAAATTAATAAATAGACATGTTACAATAAAATCACAGTATTTTGTAGTTCCTGTGTTTCGTACAAAAATGACTGATGAACCTTGCTTGCAACTGATATATGTGGACACACATAATGCATCCTCATCTTCTCATGATCCATTTACTACAGGTACAATGTAGCCATAAAATGTGCTACAATTACTCCAGGTCTGGTTCCCTATCTTTTGTTCTTTCCTGATCTCTTGAATGGTATTTAATAAGGAAAATAAATTCTCGTCATTGCTTGATTTCACTTTGTTTCAGATGAGACTAGAGTCAAGGAATATGGCCTAAAAGCTATGTGGAGAAGTCCCAATGGCACAATCAGAAACATATTGAATGGTCTGTGTGAAATAAACTTATTGCCCTGTTATCTCATTGCTGATTAAAAATATTCATGATATTTTTTCTAGGAACTGTTTTTCGTGAGCCAATCTTGTGCAACAATATTCCCAGAACTGTTCCGGGTACTCCTGCTTATCCCTCTCAAATTAATTAAAATATATTGAATCACCATGGAGTTACTTTAATCCCTTTTTGCAGGCTGGAATAAACCCATTTGTATTGGCAGACATGCCTTTGGTGATCAATACCGTGCCACCGATACAATCATAAAAGGACCTGGAAAACTTAAAATGGTTTTTGGTCAGTTGACTTCATTGTAGATGTTGTAAGTAAATTGCCATAAGCTGTATCTTTTGAACAAACCATTCTTTACAAATATGTTTCTTCTATTTATTCCCAGTGCCAGAAAATGAGGAAGGACCCATGGAACTAGATGTCTATGAATTTAAAGGTCCTGGTGTTGCCCTTGCCATGTATAATGTTGATCAGGTTTGTCTCTTACACAGCTCGCCTGCGTATTCGATCTTTTCTTATGGCGCATTTGTAGTGTTTTGCCTCATCCTCTGGATTTCTGTGAAAATTTGTCAGTCTATTCGAGCATTTGCAGAATCATCAATGGCAATGGCATTTGCAAAAAAATGGCCTCTATACTTGAGCACTAAGAACACAATTCTTAAGAAGTACGATGGCAGGTAATTTTTTTGGGAAAAGCTTTGTCAAGTTTTATTATATTAATAAAACTAAACTTACTTATACTACCATTCATATCAATATTTTACTATTTCAGGTTCAAGGATATATTTCAGCAGGTATATGAAGAGAAGTGGAGGGAACAATTTGAAGAACATTCAATATGGTTGGTTTTATATCTTTGATGTACAACAGCCTCATGTGCCTATTCACATCGTTTTCTATTACAGTTACGATTACAAAATCCGTGCTTCCCTTAGGTATGAGCATCGCTTGATCGATGACATGGTGGCTTATGCCATGAAGAGTGGTGGTGGATACGTTTGGGCCTGTAAGAACTACGATGGAGATGTCCAAAGTGATTTACTTGCACAAGGTGTGAATTCCTCTATAAATCAAGACATAAAAAATAGATTAATGTGGCTATACTTTCTATGTGATTCGCAATATATTAACTAATCCTGTTAGTTAATTATGACGTTGCAAGTGTTTCTAATATTCATTTAAATGCAGGATTTGGTTCTCTAGGCCTGATGACTTCTGTTTTGGTAAGTGCTGCTTTGGCATATTTGTCTTAGTCTCAAGGTATTTCATGTGATATTGATACAGTCTATTGTCTGTTTTGAAGTTGTCGGGTGATGGCAAAACATTAGAAGCCGAGGCAGCTCATGGCACTGTAACTCGCCATTATCGATTGTATCAAAAGGGACAAGAAACGAGTACAAACAGCATTGCTTCTATATTTGCATGGACAAGAGGATTAGAACACAGGTTATTTTTGTTCCTATAACAATCAACTACATGATTTATTTTCCAAGTGAGCAGATTGCTGCAATTATTTGGATCTGAACATTTTTTTTGCAGCTTGTTTCTTTAGAATATTATGTTCTTAGTGTGATAAAAGTGTAGTCAGTTGTTGAAGGAATTGTAAATTTGCATTTCTTTTCAATACCCTTGGATGTTTCCAAACAGGTTGTCTAATCTCACTGGTTCTGGTTGTAGATTTGCTCGCAAGTCATCCTTACATTGGAGATCTTATCAAAATATTCTAGAAATTCAGTTATAAGATTTGCTTCAATGCCCCATTAAATATTAACTATTGCATGTTTTGGATACTGCGTAAATCGTTCCCCCAGTTAACTTGATCCTTTTGCCTTACCTGTTATGTTATCACAAGTGTTTTATGCTTTTCAAAAGCTCGATGTCCTGTGCTGCATTTAAGCATATCCTGATGCCCATCAACATCTTTATCAGGGCAAAACTTGATGGAAATGAAAAGTTGTTAGATTTTTCTCACAAGCTAGAAGCTGCGTGCATTGAGACAGTAGAATCTGGAAAGATGACCAAGGATCTTGCGATTTTGATTCACGGACCCAAGTAAGTGGTATCTTCCCTGTTTCTGAATTTTTTTGATGATTTGACAACGAATGGTTATTGCGATCACTATCTGAATATTTGTAATCACTTGTATTTTGTCGCATTTAATTGAGACAAAAATATTTAATTCTTAGTTGTTACTTTGGAATGAAAGAGCACCTAAATGAATAACCATGATTGTGCCCCAAAAGAAGATATATGTAGTGTTCAGGGAGCCAACTGAAGTCATGGACCCTCAAAAATTTTTATCAGACGAGCAATTAAATCACCCTGAACATAAAGGTTGAGTTTGGCGCACCATATTAGGCCATATCAAGGTTTTAGTGTAAAATTATAATAGATTTTTAGTAGATGATGGTATTATGGTGGATTAAGGTGTAGTATTCCTTGATATTTTAGTCAAACAAATGCCATTTATACTAGCTGTCTAGTTTAAAATTATCTCCACCCTCCACATTATGTTATCGGTTCATGGTGCAAAAGATATCTTTTAACTAGAAGATATAATGATATTATCCATCTCATCCACCGTAATACATTCCACCATTTATTATCCTGTCTAATCTCTTTATATGATCTAATACGGCGCAACAAACACTACTTCACTTGACTATTTTCAGACACTGTATTTAATTAATGGTTTCTAGCTTTTGTTTGTTCTTGTTCTGGCAATTCATACCGTCCATACATGGTGATTTGATCTAAGATTTCTATACCCAAAGGACGAGTTTTAAACTATATTTTGAAATCATTATTAGGAGGGGATTCCTCATTCCTTTCATTCAGAATCATGCATATGGTTCATTTTCGGAGGGTACAAGATTTTGAAATCCGGGTGCCACGACTCCTGTTCAACTTTCACATAGTTGTTTCAGCGTGAATTATATTTATCTGCTGCTCCTAAGGGATCTGGTTTACATGCAGGGTTTCAAGGGAGTTTTACTTGAATACAGAAGAGTTCATTGATGCTGTTGCACATAATCTCGAGTCAAAGCTTCAATCAACATCACTTGTTTAATGTGAAGATCTCCAGTTATTTGTTCAAGTTAGTAACTTGGGAGTAGACAATAAATTCTGAACCTTGCTAAATTATTGCGAATCAATTCTGTATTTCATCAGTTAATCACAACTGGTGCGGGAATATGACAGTAAAAATGATGGAAGTTACATCACATTGTACTGCAAGTTATTTTTAGAAGGTAAACCAACCTTTTTTTCCGTACTAATGATCATCTATGGATTTTGTTTTTCGTTTTTTTAATGCATTGCTTTAGACTTGGGATAATATGGAATACAACTCCAATATCATCGCGGTTTATAGAAATTTACATATCCTGAAGTTCAAGTGAAATTTACATATTGCCACTGAAGTTCAAGTGAAATTTCAAATGGGTCATTAAGATATTTTGGTGAGCTATTTCAATCTAAATTCAAATAATGTTACATATCCTGAATGATATATCTTTAAGATAAAAACGTGATTTCAAGAAAAAATGTCACGTTCATATTCAAGTCATGTATTGTAACTCTATTTAGAATCAATTGTTTTAATAACTATTGGTTCATGTGAAGGCTTGGCATCTATGCCAAATATAGCATACGTTAATTAAATTAATATTTTAATTAATTATGTAACACTATTTCTCTTGTTTAGGCTTCATTTTAATGAGATTATATGAAAAATGTATTTTGAAAAAGTAATTTTTTGAAAAGCATTAAAAAATAAAGAAAATTTTTGAAGTTACATGTAATATTATTTACTAAAAGATATGTGATTGGAAAAAGAAAAAAAATGTATTAAATTATAATTGAATGGTACATGCAAATGTGATGCTGAGTTCCTGACGGGCTTTGCTACATGAACCCACACGTCCGGCTACATGCCCTTCACATGGTGGTGGGTTCCACACATTTATTGTGCACAGATTCCATCCGGATTAATCCTTTAAATTCGGACCATGGAGTGGACCAAGGTTCAATCGTTGCTTTTGTCGCGTTCAATCCACTTTCATATTTCCTCTTCTTCTTTCATTTTGCTTCTCATTCTGCCAGAGAAGAGTTAGAAGGACTTGAAAAGTAATCGGCGAAGGGTGAGTAATGGCGCTACCCAAGGCTAAGGAAATTATAGCTACCAATCCCGTCGTTGTCTTCAGGTATATATATTTCTCTGTACAAATACGCACAATTAGTCATTTGTGTGGGACGGATCGTGAATTTTTATGTGGAGTGAGTTTTTGATGGATTAAATTTATGGATCTGTTTTTTTCCTGATGGCAGCAAGTCATACTGTCCCTTCTGCGTGAGCGTGAAGAAATTGTTGACGGAGATTGGTGCTTCCTTCAAGGCTATTGAACTGGACACAGAGAGTATGTTCTCTCTATGATACTCTTTTTATTTCTTCCTGTTCGCGTGGATTGATTTTAATATTCAGGATTTTTTTCCGTAAGAAGTTTGAAGGTTCTTCGCATGCTAAAAATCCTTCATATATTGGTAGTTGGTACTGATTTCTCCGTAGGTAATTTTACAGTCTATTTAGTGTTCACTGTAATTCGAATTACTGTTACTTGTTGGTGGCATGATACATCCATTTATTTGGATTGGTCTTTGTACAGATCCAATCCAAATACAGTGCGCAGGCTTAAAAATCATTTGATATGATCCTGATTTATAAGCTAATTTTCATTAACTGAAGCGTAAATGAATGATTTTGCATCCGCATCAATTTCTTTCTGCTTTTCATCTATTGTAGTTGTTGGAAAATTCTATTAGTTTTTTGCCAAGTGGGAATCATAAGCGGCCTTAAAAATATTTAATATGATGATGATATGTAGGTTATATTTTTTCATTAATTCGAGTTTATACAAATGATTTTGTATCCTTGTCAACTTGTGTCTGCTATTGATCTATTGTTGTTGGAAAATTGGATCAGTTGTTTGCCAAGTGGGAATCTTAAAGAAGGATATAATGATTAATGTAATAAGTTGGATTGATTAATTATAAATTGTTATTAAGTTTTTTGTATTGCCTATGAACTTAGTATTGCTTGACCAACCTTGACTACCCTGGTTCTTTGGAGGCACACATTTTCCCTTTTCCATAACCAAGGTAGCTGTTTAAGTTCTTAGCCAATTGAATGGCAAAAGAGGGTGCTTATAAACATCTATTATATGCATTAAATATTTTATAAAGACGAATTAATGATTTGAATAGGTACTTATGGACTAATTCATGGGTGTTGAAAACCCAACATTACTTAGGGCTCGCTTGTCAAGACTTTTGAAAAGTTAAAAACTATTTTTGAAATTAAGAAGTTGCTTTTGAATATGTTTGGATATTTTTTATAAGTGTTTTATCTGATTAGAATAGTTTTAGAAGAAGTTGGCCTAAGATAACTTCATCAGATGTTTTTCTGTAAGAAATTGAAGAAAAAGCAGAAACTCTACCTAGCAGACCCTTAGTCATGTGCTATCCTTCTTTCTACGTCAATAAAATACTTTTCAAGATAATTTGTCGACTTCGGTGCAAATTCTATGTGACGTAATCAAACTATGCTTTATTTATTCCATTTTACGATCACGGTTGAAAGTAATATTTGTTGCAAGGGTGATCCAGCTCTAGCAGAAGTAATCCCTAAACTCTAATTTTTTATTTTATTTAATGTTTAATTTTAATGAATCATGAATTCATATTGCATTGGAATTGTGATAAAAATTTCGATCTCTCTGTCTTTGAAATACATACTCGAGTTAAGTACAAGTATTTGGGTAGGTATTTCACCTTGTTTCTGTGCTTGTGCATTTTTCCTTAGCTATATCATATTTGCAAATAATATTATATAATTCCAAGTATTGCTGAGAGAATGCAGCACATTTGTCTTTGTAACTATGAAGGTGATGGGAGTGATATACAATCTGCACTGGCTGAATTGTCTGGACAACGCACCGTGCCCAATGTCTTTATTAGTGGCAAGCATATTGGTGGCTGCGATGGTATCTCATTATTATCCTTCATTGTAGGAGTGTAAGTTCTCATTTGTTTGTTGGTATTCCTTGTCACTGTTTGTTTTCTTTTTGCAGCAACAACTGCTATGCACAAGGGTGGAAATCTTGTCCCGCTGCTAACTGAAGCTGGAGCGCTTGCCACATCTTCTGCTTAAAGGACTTTAGAATTGCCTTCCTGCTAAAGGCGTTGAACAATTATATTTCTCCTTTTCTTTTGGTTCTATCTTTGCTATTGACTCTTCTGAAGTCTCTCCAAATTGTTAAGAAGTTGTGAATTGATATGATGTCTAATGTGGATAATATAAGAATATCCGAATACATAATTCATTAGGCGAAGCTGATGGTGGTGTGCATGGGGAGAGGCTTGCATTTTTGCAAGGTAAAAAGGTTGTGAATAAATTTATGCCTACAAAATTGTCCAAAATTTGTATGTTAGGGACCTAAAAGAAAGAAAAATGGTTGGGACCAAAGTGCTTTGGGGGCGATCGATGGCACGAGCAAAGCCATTTTAGTTATACTTTGAATGTGTTCAGTACACCATAAAATTAAGGTGTATTTTCTTTAATACGTCAATAGTGCTACGTACAAGTATTGAATAATTCAAATTTGCAGGATAATTACTAGATTGGTCTTTGAACTTTACATAAGGTTTTTAGAAAGTCATTGAACTTAAAAGGTTTTTTCGTTTGTCTTAGAGCTTCACAAAATGTATTTTGTAACTAACTGAAAAACTTTTGAAATTTTTAATGATAGATGAAATTATATTTTATAAAGTTTTATTATTAAAGGGGAAACTTTTGAAATTCAGTGAATTCCTAAAATCGTAAAGTTCAGTGACCAACAAGGAAATTATTCCACAATGTTTGATCACTTAACTTTCTTTTAACTGTTTTAGTGAAAGACTTTCTAACGTTTGAGAAATTAAGTCAAGTGGCATAAAAAAATGGGATAACTAACTTTTGTGACGATGTTTAACATTGATCGAGTAAACAAAAAAAAAAAAAATATTACACAGCTAATACTGTCCTAGTTAAAAGGTAAGCCCTTTTTGGCGACAAAAAGTTAATTTGGCCATAATTTCTATGCCCAATAATATGCAGCAAAAAAGAACTGCTTTTTATTTCTGCAAATTTAGGGCTTATTTGGGAGTGATTTTTTCTCTCCAAAAAATTGATTTTTTGACCCTTATTTCATATTTGACATTTTCTCTTACAGATGGACCCCACTTTTCTCCAAACAATCAAAAAATCAATTCTGAAAATCACTCCCAAACAGGTTCTTAATCACCCATCTTTTCCAGAATCAACATATTTGCAACGTAGAAAATTGATACACATCAAAATACTCCACATATTTCGAATCCTGAAAGGAAACTTTCCAATGGTACATCAACTTTTTCAATATACCACCTCCAGTGGCAGATCATAAGAATTAAGAAACACCTGATATTGGAAGGAGAATCCTAGGGGCAAAACTGATATGACTGAGGGAACCGTTTGGACAATACCAAATGTTTTACCTTCACCAGTAATACAAAGATACCATAACATGGGATATGCAATAGTGCCACCAACAAATACCTGCCCATCAAATATCAGAGAAAAAGGGAGAAAATTAGATTACATAAGACTAAAATCAATTCTGCGAATGTATCAAGTGAATATTTAGCCCCCTATTTGGTGGGATTAAAATCAGATTTTGATAAAAGTAGGTGAGATGTGTTGTTGAGAAGTTATGGATTCCATAAAATTTGTGTTAAATTAATTGTTAATTTTGACTTAGATTAAAATCTGAATTTTAATTTATATCAAACAGGGGCTAACTGAACCATATTACATACGACTAGACAATATACCAAACAAAATTTTGACTTATTTTCTTTCTTAATACTGTGAAGTGCTATCCGATTATGCTGACTGAACATTCTAAAAGAGATCAAATCCGATCCATTGTTTTCTATGACTAGAAAGAAGATCTAGGGGACCACAGGCTGAGTGCAGCCCCTTTCCTGTATACACGACTCAAAATAGAAAGCTTGATGAAAGAATGACGTTGAATTGTTTAAATGACTCGAGGTTGTAGCAAAATAAAAAATCCATCGCAAATATGCAAAAATGAGCTTTCTTATAGAACTTGTCATTCAAGGGCCATATGGAAGTCACTATCTGTATCCATAAATACCTAAATGCTGATAAACTTACCATAAAGGAGCATATTCAAATGACAAGTCAAGAATTGGGTACGGCCACCTGAAACAAGGAAAATACCCAATGAAACATGAAATAAATATTCGTAAATGAATAGAAGAGAAACTGAACTTACCAAATCGATACAAATGCATGGATAATCCATTCGAAGATGACATAAGTAGCCGTCCACAAAATGAAGAAAGAGATTCGGTACCAAGGGAACCCCTGAGAGGAAGATTTGAAGAGTATTTCAATACTCACAAGAAATGAAAATAAATTGCAAATATAAACAATATGTAAAAAAATACACAAAAAATGTAGCAGAAGCTTACCAGGCTGTTTAAAGCTGTATCCCCAAGGAGCACGATAGCATTGAGTGAATGTGCTACAACTGTCAACTGGCCAAATCAGGGAGACATATTTCTTAAATTGGTCACCAAAACTATCAACAGCAACAAGAAAAGAAATACATGAAACGATGCACATCAATGTTTTGAATGAAAAGCATTGTGGCTGCAAGAAGAGTAGCATCCTTAGCACCCGTGACTATACAAGGCAAGAACAGGTGACTGGAAATGGACTGGAATACAAATGCTAGGTCATATTTCATACTACTGACTAGTAACTTTCATTAGTTGAGTAGTTAGAATTTATCATTCAGAAGTTGGTGGTGCCTTCCATAATGTTTTACCCAAAAGAAACAGTTTAAACACTATAATAATACCATACATCCATAGAACATCAAGCATGAGTCTATACACAAAACAAACAATGAATGCGGCAAGAGGAAATATCTGAACAAGTGAACTATGCATATTGTAGCCACATGCATAGATTAAGGTACATTGATTCTTTAACTGGTCCATCGAGGGAAAATCAAGGATCCTCTCATGGTAAGTTCTAGTAAAAAATATATGTAGCTGCATGCATAGATTAAGTTTGCAAGGATGCATTTATGGTCCTAGACAACTCAATAATCATTAAGAATGGAAACTAAAAAGATTATATAAAGTACTTACAAAACTCAGCTCATAATCTCTGATGGTAAGGAAGGGAAATATTATGGTCCAGTAAAGACCATCAGTAAGAGTCACCGCCCCTGCAGATATCTGCTTATTGGAAATATGCATTAGAAGATTTAATCGACTTGCCAAAGAATTATAGGTGCAACCAAATATAACATTATCTGAAGATTTTTTGATGTATTAGAGCATCTACAGTAGAGCCCTTTAATAGCCTCCTTATCTTTATTTTAGAGAGTTAGTTCCTTAATAGTCCAGTAGACTCTTCATAGTTAACATTTTAAATAAAGAGTGATTTTCTCTACGAATGTACAGAGCCAAACCCACTCTCTATATAATGGTGGTGTTATTTATTATTTCAAAATTTCCCATACATTATATTCAAAATAAAGGAAAAATGACAATGTCACGAACAAGAGAGAAGTTAAAGTGAAAAAAATGAGGAAACAGAGTGAAACACAATGGTTTATTAAAAAGATCAAAGTAAAGATGAAATATACGTAGTACTATTGGACTTGAACAAAAAATCTATTTTTTATTTTTGAAGATGATCTTATAATAAAAAGATGCTTTTTAACGTAAAGAGCATTGTTGGAGATGCTCTTAGTATTAAAAACGATACCTGGTATAAAATTTGAAACAGGTATCCGCACAAGCCAGCAGTTCTCGAACAATGGTGTTCTTCTGGACATTCCAATCGTTTTTGTAATTTGGCTCCATTTTCATTTACTCCAAGGGCAAGAGGCTCGTATAACCCTTGCTCCACAACCTCTGATACATGGTAGTCGCTGCAGCTGTTTGCTTTGTAATGTTGTAAACATCCGTTGATAGAAAGCAACAAACCAAACTACACAAGAAACTACAAAACCTAAGATGGGAAAAGATAAATTTATAGAATTGGACAGTGTTGTGCTTTGAAGAGAGACTGCAACCACATCATAAAGTTCAAGACAGTAACATCATGAACACATTCCATATATATGTTAGGAACAATGTAATAAATGAACCATACCCCAAAATAGATGGTGACTAAAGTAAAAGTCCACCTGCACGGAGCCAAAAGAACATGTGATTAGAGGGAGTCAAAACAATTTCCACGAGTTAATCAAAAGTATGCAATACCAAATATTCCTGGGGACAGATACTTCATACGTTAAGAAGCTATGCGGTTTTGTCAACAATAAGTGTCACCAAGGAAGGCCTTAACTCATATCTGAGTTTGTTTCAATTTGTCAGCAGCCCTACATTTATCAGTATTCCAGAAGACAAAGATCACTTACTGCGTATAGTAGTAAAATAATTCACCACCGTGAGCAGCAACATCGAAACTGAGAGAAACTAAAAGCAGACAAAATGCTATCAACCGAAAAATCACCAAAAAAAGCGGGTGAATTTCTTTCAGACACGGCTTCCAAGATTCATCATTACGTAAAATCCGTGGGCTCTCCTGTTGCGTCTCCCCTCTCTCAGTTTTGGAATTGTCTGAACGTTCATATTTCCATATCAGAAATGATGCAAGGAGCATAGATGTCAAGACCCATATTGCACAGAGCAAGAATCTCCAATTCAACCAATAAATTGGGGTAGTAGTATCCTCACTCACCAGCAGCCGCATTCTGCTACAGTCTTAGATACACTTCATGTTACTTTTACAATGTCAACAATTCAATTCACAAAATGCTAGCTAGTTATGCAAACATGCTCCACAAGAATTACTTGTATGCATCTTGAAAATGTTGCATAACTAACCAGAAGACTTCTACAAGAACATTCCAATACGCGAAGGAAATAAACAAGTATAGTCTTTCTTTCTGTGTAGAAAATTGTGATTCGAGTAAAACATAAAAAATAGACTCTTGTGTATTCTTCGCTTGTAGGTGTTCATCGCACACAGCATACATGCACAAATGCAGGCAACTGACACGGATTATTTAAAAGTAATGCATGAACAAGCAACAACTAAACATAAAAACCAGAATAGATCTATTCCAATCTGATCGAAAACAATTGACACTTCACAGTTCTATAAATACGCATATGCATACTAATACATGCTCGCTCATGCGTCCGCAGATTGTTAACCAAAGCAACGGTCTACCTGAATTCTAAACAATTCCCCGTTGATTGATTCATGATACGTGTAACATATGTAAATCAACTGCACTATCGAGCTAATCCCAAATCAGCCTCTACACATTCACATCACTCATACACATACAATAACAAACATCTGTGCGTGCGTATCAATATTGAACACGAGGTCACATTATTGAAACACTAAGCAGATCAAAATAACAAGAAAATAAATTAAAATCGGAAACCACTATTTACAGAAATGAAATAAGGAGAAACCTGATTGAAAATTACTGCGAACTTGTTAATAGAGAAGTGTTTAATGGCGTCTAGGGGTTTAATTTGCCATGGAAGGAGGAGGAATTGGATTTGTGTGCTTGATTTAACCCCTTAGTAGTATTCTACAGTATTTTCATGGATGCTGAGTTGATAGTATAAGAAGATATGGTCTGGGACCCACATTTTGATAGGCATAAGTAGAAACTAGAAACTCCACGTGGATGGATCACGTCCCTCTTAACCGTCAGCTCATCAAACTTGTACTATTTAAGGTTTAGACTGTATTACGTGAACATTAAGCACCTGTTTGCCCTCCATTAATTTTCATTTCATTACATTACATTTCATTTTTTTCTCTTCTATTTTTAATCACACAATTTTTCATTAAATAATATTAACCGTAAGTCAAAAACTTTTCTTAACTTTTCTTTTCTTTTCAACCACTCATTTTTCAAAAAAATATTATTCCACACATTCTCATTACCTCAAAATGGGGGCCAAACCGAGGCTATAATTTAAAAATTTAGTATTTATTTGGTGGTGATTTTAAGTCAATTAAGATTAATTTTTTTTACTGTTATTTCATCATTTCAGTCGTCATTTTTTAATTTTTTTCTCATAAATAGAACTCACTTTATCTCTTACAGTAAAAAAATCAAATTCTCAAAAATCCTGCCAAACAATCACTTATATTTATTAAAAGATGATATGACAAAATTTGATTTGATCAAAATTTCATCAATCAATAAAAAAAACTCCACCGCATCATTTTTGACATCTCATCAATTTATAAAAAATTATATAAATAAAGATGTACAATAAACATTTTTTAAGATTTAATCTTGAAAGCAATATGTCAAAAAATGTCGGACTAAATAATACAATTTATAGTAAACAATCGCGGTAATCATTTGACGTGGCATAATCTTAATAATTAGAATAATGCTATTTATAGTTAGCGACGCGATAATCATCTTATGTGAAATATTATTTGAGATATTAACTAATCATTTGAGGCAACAGAATTACATAATAAATTTATGTATAAAATAACAAGGTGTCACATAATTGCTAACTATAAATAGCAATTTTCGTTAAAAAAATATTATGTGCTTGTTTGGTAGAGATTTTGATAATTGATTTTTTGACCGTTAGAGATAAAGTGTGTCCTATTTGTGAGAGAGTAATTCAAAAATGACGATTGAAATAATGAAATAATGATCAAAAAATTAATTTTAATTAACTTAAAAGCTCTACCAAGCAAGCTCTATAAATTGGATCTCACAATAATTACACGTATGGCATGCGTAAGTAGATTACTGCACCACTTCAACAATTACTATCGTATGCTTCTCAACTTTTGGCACCAGTTCAACAACTATTATTATTATTATTATTATTATTATTATTATTATTATTATTATTATAGGTCCATAATCAAGTTTACACCAAAAATACTCAACGAATAAAATCAAGATTTTCTCAAAGTTAAAACATAATAAAAAAAGAGCACGAAAGATTTTTCGGCCAAAGGCCCAGAGGTTCAGTGATCGCTTTTAATGCTTAGTCCCTCGTTGAGCATCCCTAAAAGATTAAGCTCGAATCCACTTAATTGGCCAAAATAGGCAAAGTTCAATTTATAGAACACAAAGCTCCCAGAAATCAAAAGTACAACACAATCTTCCCACCGTAGAAACTCACACAAGAGTTTCTCTACTAATTCTCTCAACAATCACACTCAATATTTTTCAGAGAAATCAAAGATTAGAACGGAGAAGATGAGAAGGCACACAGCCAAGAGAAAACCCTCAGAATACATAACGTAACCCTTAAGATCTCAAGACACATATTTATATGAGAGCAAAAGATCTAATGGCTGAGTTTCTACCACTTGTCTTCAATCCACAAAGACTGTTTTATTAGACTAAAGATGTTTTTCGAAGACAAGATTTCAACCTTTCCAGATTCTTTCCATTTGTGGGTCATCAAGCTGGGCCATTTGTAGGGCTTTAAGATGGGCCATCTTTGAATAAGTAGACTGGACTCACAATAACAGCAACTCAATACTTACAATCTCCACCTTGCTGTGTTTTATGCGTGCAACTATGTGGATTCCAAATTAACCTTTTATTTCCTTTGCTTTTATTACCTGTTTACAAAAACAAATTAGCAAGTTTCGAGATTTAACAATTTTAAACAATTTGAAAACTTACAGAGTGGTATTACCTTTGTTCCAGCATCAACATGATTTACTTTAGTGGGTACTTTTACCGATTTAATATCACTTTTATCTGTTATGTCTCTAATGAAATGGAACTTAACACCAATGTGTTTTGATCTATTATGAAAAATTGTGTTTTTATTTAAGAAAATGGCACTTTGATTATCAGAACACAACTCCACCTGATTTTCTATAAGACCTAATTCATTTAACAACCATTTCAACTACAGTCCCTCTCTAACAACTTCAGTAACAACAATATATTCTACCTCAGTAGAGGATAAAACAACTATTTTCTAAAATTGTGATTTCCAGCTAATGCATGTATTATTTATGACATAAAAATATGCAGAAGTAGATTTCCTATTATCTAGGTTTCCAGTAAAATCAAAATCAACATAAACCTTAGGTTTAAAACCATCTTTGCTTGTTTCAAACATGAGTCCCAAGTTACATGTACCTTTCAAATATTTAATTAGGTTTTTCATGCATTACCAATGAAACTCACCCGGATTACTCATGAATCTACTTAATACACTTATAGCATAAGCTATACCAGGTCTAGTACATATCATTATAGATCCAACAGCATTAGCATATGGCACATTCAACATTCTTTAAGTTTTTTCTTCTGTCTCAGGTGATTGATCAATAGAAAATTTCATGCAAGCAGACAAAGGTAAGCTAATAGGCTTGACATTCTCAAGGAAAAATCTTTTTACCACTTTTTCAATGTAAGATGTCTGAGTTAAAAATAGTTTTCCATTAATTCTGTCTCTCATAATTTCCCTGCCCAAAATTTTTCTTGTAGGGCCTAAATCCTTCATTTCAAATTTCAATTTCAAAATTTCTTTTATGGAATTAAGAGCAACAGAATTATGACCAATCAACAACATATAAAAGAAGGTAAAAGAATTCAGAATCACTATTCCTTTTAAAATAAAAATAGGGATCAAAATCTGATTTTTTACACTCTAGGGCTTGTATAAAAGAATTAAACCTCTTATACCATTGTCGAAGAGCCTGTTTTAAATCATATAGTGATTTATTTAGCAAACACACCAGGTTTCCTTTATTCTTTACCTTAAATCCTTTAGGCTGTGTCACATATATGTTTTCATCTAAAGGTCTATATAAAAAGATAGTCTTTACATCAAGTTGCTCTAATTCCAGATCAAACTGAGTTACAATAGCAATGAGAATTTCGATAGAAGTGCATTTTACTACAGGTGAGAAGATTTCAGTATAGTCTATCCCTTCTCTTTGTGTGAAATCTTTTGCCACAAGCTTTGTTTTGTATCTTTTATTAGTTATTTTTGAATTAGCCTCTTTAATCTTATATACCCATTTATAGTCAATCAATTTATATTCTTCTGGTTTCTTAACCAAGTCCCAAGTTTTGTTTTTATACAAGGAGTTCATTTCATCTTCCATAGCTTCAATCCATTTTGGTGACTCTTTACAAGAAATTGCTTCCTCATAAGAGGTGGGTTCAAGATCAGATGGTCCTTTCAGCAGATACATCATCTGCATATTGGTATCTGGAAGGGGGTCTCATTTACCTTCTTTTCCTATCCCTAGAAAGCTGATAGTTTTGCAGCTCATGTATAGGGCTTAATGACACACCCCGCCCCGTGTAACACTACTGGATCCGGATGTGGCACGTGTCGATGATAGATACCAACTAAAAGTCGGACCCACCATCAAGGCTACTATAAGTACAATTTATCAATTTTTATACATCATTTTTCTAACAGAATTTTGGTATTATCTCCCCTGTAAACAGGGCTAACCAAACTGTGATCAATTTCACACAAATCCCAAACTATAACATAACACAATAAAGATAAGTCGAAACCTCAACTTTTACCAAGAAATATAATGAAATGTACGTAGGGATACACAATATATAGTGAGCCCCATAACTATCTACAAGTGATACAAAATCACATCTAGACATGAACATGCGTTCCAAAATATTGACTACATGTTCTATGAAGTGAGTCATACTAACAAACTTTGTCGTGTGGCTCTGACTCTAAAATCAAGGCTCAACTCCAAAAGATGTCCAGATTTTCAACTGCTGCCTGATAAGGAAAATCGTGGAAAAATATATGAGTTGATAGTTCTGTGAGTGGAGAACTTCAAAATAAATATACTTTTTCATTTATACATTTTTATTGAAAATCAAATTTATATCATTTGATAATTTACAAGCTACCATTATGTAATTATAGCAAAAAAGTGAAATATTCACATAAGGTCATAAAATATCATCTTAAAATCATGATATAAACATCAGCTGATAACCATATTATAATCTCATCACTTCAAACGTGCTAAAAAATCCACAAAAAATATACCTTCTGACTAAAATATGTAATCCGCCCCTCGGGCTATGAACTTTCACCACGAGCCTTTGGCCCCCTCCGTGAACGAAAGGCGGTCTCAAATACTTCTGGTAATCAATTCTAGAATACGGCCAAGGCCCCTCTGTGAACTAAATGTACACGGTCGAGATCAATATCCGATCAAGACCCTTCGTGTAGGATAGAACATGGGCAATGCCCCTCTGTGAATTAGAAGAAGTACATAATCACGGGTACTTTTCTGGTCGATCTCAAAATCATATCTCACATTCCAATTCACAATATACTGCATAATTTGAATATATAATTGCATATAATTACACATACTTTAACAATATACTTAATTTATAAATACTTTAAAAAATATTTATATTTTTTCACTCACAGAACTATATACACCAAAATCAAATTGGTTGGTAAGCTATTCTGATATTCGTATCATCGCCTGAAATATGATATAATTTTTAAATCAATAACTAACTATTTTAAGAAATTTCTTTAATTAAATAGGCGATACCCAAACTTAATTATTTCACGTTTAGGCAATTTCTACAATCTCTTTAATTACTAAAACTAAATTTTCTTTCATTTTACTCAATTTCCTAGTTTATTATAATTAACAATTTCAATAAAATTGAATTTAATCTAACAATCTAACAACTATAAAATCAAACATAATCTTTCAATAAGTAACTTTTTCTTACCTTTCAAAATTGAGGAATTCAAACCTAATAGTATAACTCACTTAATTCCTAATATGTTGACGAATTTTTCCTTTTTTTCTCTTCTTTTTCCGTTTTTTTTTTCTCTCTTTTCTCTCTTCTTCTTTCTCTTTGGTCCGTTTTCTTGTGCGTGTGTTATTAAATTGGTTTTGGATTTGTATGAGTTTTCCACTGCCTGCCACTTTTGTTTTATCTTTTGTACCCTTTTTTGTGTTTCACTTTTTTTTTTAACTTAATGTATTACACTTAAATCTTGATTATCATTCAAAATTTCAACATCTGGATTTTTGTTAAGTTCTGTTTGAGGCTGCTCCACCTCAAGGGGAACCTGCACATTAGTATTTTCCTTATTTAAGTCAATTTCAGTGATAATAAAATCATCATCCCTTATCTTTTCATTGATCTTGTCACTACGACATGTAAAATCATTCTCATTAAAAATCACAGACCTGCTTATTATCACTTTATAACCTCTAATATCCCTTAACCAAAGTCTATAACATTTATCTCTTTCTCCATATCCTAAGAAGACACACTTTTGTGACTTAGGATCCAATTTTGAGTGATTATAATTGCATATGCAGCACATCCAAAAGTCCTAACATGGGAGCAATCAGGCATAGAACTAGACCAAATCTGCTCAGGGATTCTATTATTTAAGGAACTAGAAGGGCATCTATTCAATAGGTAACATGCTGTCTTTACTGCTTCTCCCTAAAATATTT
>NW_019254020.1:38244-40824 GCF_002742605.1 Olea europaea var. sylvestris
AAGGTAGGCGAATGCCTATCCAACATTCTGAAGGAAAAGATTAAGGATTTCCTAGGCAGGAACCTTAATGTCTTTGCTTGGAAGCATGAGGACATGGTAGGCACAGACCCTAAGATCAGCTGTCACCACTTGAAAATCGATCCTAAGGTTGCCCCGCACAGACAAAAAAGGAGAGCCCTCAATCCCGAGAGGTACGAGGCCCTGAAGGAAGAGGTTTAGAAGCTCATTCAAAATGGCTTCATCAGGGAGGCAACCTACCCGAAGTGGGTCTCCAACCCAGTTTTAGTTAAGAAACACAACGGCAAATGGAGGGTGTGCATCGACTTTACCAACCTCAATGGAGCTTGCCCGAAAGACAGCTTTCCACTCCCCAGGATCGACCAATTGGTAGATTCCACGGCTGGGCACGAGTTGTTGAGCTTTGTGGATGCATACTCCGGCTACAACCAAATCCCCATGCACCCGGCCGATGAAGAGTACACCTCTTTCATCACGGATCGAGGCCTCTATTGTTATAGAATGATGCCCTTCGGGTTGAAAAACGTCGGAGCGACCTACCAAAGACTTGTAAACAAGATGTTTATGGACCTCATTGGCAAAACAATGGAGGTCTACATGGACGACATGCTAGTAAAAAGTTTGGAGGCTGAGGACCACATAACGCACCTTAACAGCACTTTCCAAATCCTAAGAAGGTATAGGATGAGGCTCATCCCCCCTCAAGTGTGCCTTTGGGGTAGCCTCCGACAAGTTCTTGGGGTACATGGTCAACCAATGAGGAATTGAGGCCCACCCCGAGAAGATTGAGGCTCTATGCAAAATGAGGTCTCCCCCAAAAGCCAAAGGAGGTATAAAGTCTTACCGGGCGAGTGGCCGCACTTAGCCGCTTCGTCTCCAAAGCTATGGACAAATTCCTTCCATTTTTCAAAGTACTGAAGGCTGGGAAGAAATTCCAGTGATATCCTACAACTATATTTGGCCATCTCCAATGAGGCCATAAGCTCGGTTCTGATACGGGAAGAAGGGTCCACCTAACTCTCCGTATACTACACAAGTAAAGCGCTCCTATCGCCAGAAACCCGTTACCCCGATATGGAAAAGCTTGCTTTGGCCTTGATCACGGCCTCTAGGAAATTGAGACCCTACTTCCAAGCTCACACCATCCGTATCCTGATGAACTTTCCCCTGAGGCAGGTACTCCAAAAGCTCGATGCCTTAGGAAGGTTATTGAAATGGGCAGTGGAACTAAGTGAATTTAACCTTGTGTTCAAGGTTAGGGCAGCCATCAAAGGGCAAGTCTTGGCTGACTTTGTGACTGAATTCGCCAACCTACCTGAGGTGGATGAAATCATGGAACCCGCTGAGCCCCCCACGTGGAATCTTTTTGTCGATGGGTCAGCTGGGGATGTCGGCTCAGGTGCTGGGGTTATCCTCATCAGCCCCGAAGGTCACAAACTCACCTCGGCGGTGAGGTTCGAATTCAAAGCTACCAATAATGCAGCAGAATATGAGGCACTTCTTGTGGGTCTCAGGCTGGCCACAGAAATGCAAGTAAAGAGGCTACTCATCAGTAGTGACTCCCATCTGGTTGTTAGCCAAGTCAATGATAACTTCTCAGCCAAAGACAAAACGATGGCCTCTTATATGAAAATGGTGATGAATGAGTTGATCCAGATCCCCCGCATCGAAAATGCGTATGCGAATGCACTCTCGAAGCTAGCTAGTAGCAAGGACTCAGAGCTACTCACAGTAGTATCTATTGAGCACCTCCTACTGTAATGTGGGTCGCTGGAACTCCCACCTGGATGCAGCCAATCATAGCATACCTCAAAGACCAGATACTGCCCACTAACAAGAATGAGGCTTACGAGCTAAGGAGAAGGTCAGCTCACTTCCTCTTCATTGATGACATTCTTTACAAGAGGAGCTTCTCCTCTCCACTCTTACGGTGCGTTCGAGGAGAAGAGGCTACCTACATATTAAGAGAAGTCCATGAGGGCGTGTGTGGCAACCACTCCGGAGTTTTATCTCTGGTACAAAAAATATTGAGGTAGGGGTACTACTGGCCTACCCTAAAGCGGGACGACCTCGAGCTTGTACGAAAATGCGATAAATGCTAGCGCTTCTCTCCTGTGCAAAGACAACTATCGCAGGATTTGACCGCCGTCTCCAGCCCCTGGAGGTTGGACTTCCATCTCCAAGACGTCTGCACTTCAGTGAGATAACCAACGATGAGCTTCGGAGGTGCGACCTCGACTTCATCAAAGAAAGAAGAGATGACTCCCAATTGAAGCTCGACACATATCAGAGAAAGATGACAAGGTACTTCAACTCGAAAGTTAAGAAGAGGTCATTCCGAATCAACGACCTTATACTCAGGAGGGTCTTCTTGTCCTAAAAAAAACCTAGTTTCGATTCCCTAGGCCCGAATTGGGAAGGTCCATACAAAATCAGAGAAGAGGTTCGACCTGGGACTTACTGGATTGAAGACATGAATGGTAAGGCACAACCCCGTCCATGGAACATTGAACACCTCAGAATCTATTACCAATAAATGTACTATCTTGCTGGATGACCTTT
>NW_019254021.1:0-1199 GCF_002742605.1 Olea europaea var. sylvestris
TCGAAAAATTGCTAGTCTAATTCGGTTGGAATCGAGCCAATGAAAAGTGGTTTTTGATTTCATGATAACTTCAGGTTTGATCAATTTCGGCAAATTGCTAGTCCAATTCGATTGGAATCGAGCCAATGAAAAGTGGTTTTCGATTTCATGGTAACTTCGGGTTTGACCATTTTCGGGGAATTGATAGTCTAATTCGATTGGAATCGAGCAAATAATAAGTGGCTTTCGGTTTCATGATAACTTCGGGTTTGATCGTTTTCGAAAAATTGCTAGTCTAATTCGGTTGGAACCGAGCCAAGGAAAAGTGGATTTTAATTTCATGATAACTTCGGGTTTGGTCAATTTCAGCAAATTGCTTGTCCAATTCGATTGGAATCGAGCCAATAAAAAGTGGCTTTCGATTTCATGATAACGTCGGGTTTGATCGTTTTCTAAAAATTGCTAGTCTAATTCGATTGGAATTGAGCCAACGAAAAGTGGTTTTTGATTTAATGATAACTTCAGGTTTGATCATTTTCGGCGAATTGCTACTCTAATTCGATTGGAATCAAGCCAATAAAAAGTGGCTTTCGATTTCATGATAACTTCTGGTTTGATCGTTTTTGAAAAATTGCTAGTCTAATTCGTTTGGAATCGAGCCAATGGAAAGTAGTTCTCGATTTCATGATAACTTCGGGTTCGATCAATTTCGGCAAGCTGGTAGTCCAATTCGATTGGAATCGAGCCAGTGAAAAGTGGTTTTTGATTTCATGATAACTTCGAGTTTGCTCATTTTCGGCGAATTGCAAGTCTAATTTGATTGGAATCGAACCAATGTAAAGTGATTTTTGATTTCATTATAACTTCGGGTTTGTTCATTTTCGGCCAATTGCTAGTCTAATTCGATTGGAATTGAGCCAATGAAAAGTGGTTTTTGATTTCATGATAACTTTTGGTTTGACCATTTTTGACGAATTACTAGTCTAATTCGATTGGAATCGAGCCAATTAAAAGTGGCTTTCGATTTCACGATAACATCGGGTTTGATCGTTTTCGAAAAATTGCTAGTCTAATTCGGTTGGAATCGAGCCAATGAAAAGTGGATTTCGATTTCATGATAACTACGGGTTTGATCAATTTCGGCAAATTGCTAGTCCAATTCGATTGGAATCGAGCCAATAAAAAGTGGCTTTCGATTTCATGATAACGTCGGGTTTGAT
>NW_019254022.1:0-1199 GCF_002742605.1 Olea europaea var. sylvestris
TGAACAAATTGGAACGTGTAAAACTCCATGGGTTTGCATATGCATAGCTGTACTTCTCTTATTTCAAGTTGAATAATACTAGTGCATGAAGAGTTATATATAGATGATGTATAAAAAAAAGTGAGAAAAAAGAGTTTTTTCTTATTTGATTGAATTCTAGTCCAATCGTATCTCACATCATGTGTATATAAATTATTATGTACATGTAGCACAATCGTTTCTAGTTTATACAATTCTAGTCTATGCTATATTAGAACACAATGTGCAATATGAACAAATATATTATCGAGTCGAGTCTACTGTTTTAGCTCAAGGAATGTATGTTGTATCTTTTAAACAAAGTTGCTCACCTTAGCATGGACAGTGTTGTAGCCAACTAGTCTAACTTTATTTATGTACATACATACGGTTGAAATGAGCTCGTGAGACCACACCCCCCTTTGGGGGAAAAAGTCTAAGAATATGCAAAAATAAAAACAAATGTATGGGTAAATCATCCATGTTGAATTCTACGCTGGTAGAAACCACTATTAAAGTACAACTGAGTAAATATTTAAAGCATGACTTCTAGTTCGATGAACACAAGACACGGGGATCCAATTCATATGCTGAAAGAAAAGGCACAAAAGCTGAAGTCTAGATTAGAAATGTACCTATTTTTAGGATATTCTAAAGATACCAAGGTTACATTTTTATATTCCTTGAGAGATGATAGTTTTTTTTATTAGCACAAATATAACCTTGCTAGAGGATAAGTATATAAATTATCGTCAGTCCAATAATAAGGTCGTGTTGAAAGAAATAAGTGTGAGCAATCTCACCCTATCAATTCCTGAAATACGACTTGCGATAGACATCCCATGGTATCAAATATATTAGGACAACATGATCTGAGTGGGAAAGATAAATTGTTATCTGATCCAATAGATCAATAGACTTTGAATGTAATGATTAGGTAATGGCATCACCTAATGGTAGTGCCAACATTGATGAAAATATTACGTTCCAAATGACACCACATTCTAGATCAATCGACTCTTAGACAAATTCAGATGATTATCAGTTCACTTTCAATGTACTTGTTGAGTGGAGAGTCCAATCCAGCGATCTCCATTATACAAGTTGATGATTTGACTTAAAATAAAAAGGTTATGGATGATGTAGATGCAATGATCTATTTATGGATCGAAGCAGACATC
>NW_019254023.1:0-1199 GCF_002742605.1 Olea europaea var. sylvestris
CAACTCATTTTCTTCTGGTGAAAATGATATTTAGTCTAGATCAAATGGCACAATTGTATGTTAGAGAGATTATAAGATTGCATGGTGCTCTCGTATCCATTTTATCTGATAGAAATTCGAGATTTACGTCTAAGTTTTGGAAGAGCTTACAAGGAACTATGGGGGACAAAATTGAATTGTAGCACAGCTTACCACCCTCAATTAGATGGTCAATTCGAAAGGACTATTCAGATATTGGAAGATATGTTGCGTGCTTGTGTATTAGATCTAGGAGGAAGTTGGGAGTCATACTTGCCTTTGGTAGAATTTGCCATTAACAACAGTTTCCAATCTATCCTTTGTATGACACCATATATTTTATGGTAGAAAATTTAGATCACCAATTCATTGGGATGAAGTTGGCGAAAAGAGAATTTTAGATTTAGAAATGCTCGAACAAACAGTGTTGATAGTCGATAAGATTAGAAATCACATAAAAGCAGCTCAAGATCGACAAAAAGAGTTATGTAGACAATCGAAGAAAAGACCTGAACTTTGAAGTTGGTGAAAAAGTCTTCTTGAAACCTATGAAGGGTAAGGTTCGGTAAGAAAGGTAAGCTGAGACTGCGTAGTATAGGAACTTTCGAAATTCTTGACAAGGTTGGTCACATAGTGTATTGGTTAGCTCTACCACCCGAACTTTCTATCGTGCATGATGTATATCACGTGTATATGATAAGAAAATATGTGCACAATCCAAGTCATGTGATGAATTATCAAATATTAGATGTTCAGAAAGACTTATCTTACGAAGAAGTTCCAATTGCTATAATGGATGGAAAGATATAGAAACTAAGAATTAAGGAAATTCCATTAGTCAAGGTTCAGTGGCGACATTGCGGCATCGAGAAAGTTACTTGGAAAAACAAAACCAGAAATTAAAGCCAAGTATCCAACACTCTTTGTTTAATTTAAGGTAATTTCAAGACGAAATTTTTTAAAGTGTGAGGGATGTAAGGTTCAAAATTTTATATTTTAACTTGGTTGATGTAGCCCATTTACGAAAAGAACTATTGAAGCTCGGCTCATTGAAGGTTATGAAAGCCCAAACCATAAGTTAATTAAATGTCCAACAATTCAAGGCATTAAGTTTAAGTAAATTTGATTACAAAAGTTTAATGAATAATTAGGTTGCCACAATCTTCATTTGCATAGTATTT
>NW_019254024.1:0-1199 GCF_002742605.1 Olea europaea var. sylvestris
AAAAGTACAAGAAAATAGTGCTCCATGCTATTTCTTCTAACTCGATTCTTTTTGCAACAGACATTTCAGCAGGTCAAGAATTATCTAAGGCTTTAGCACATTTCATTTGCATCAAGATAGCCCTCATTTTCTAGCTTCACATATTAAAGTCTCCCCTCCCATCATACATGCTCACTTCAAACTTAGCAGAGGCCATGACAAGATTTACTAAGATAGTTCACAAAATACAAGTTTGAGTTCAAGAACACACAGGGACATACAACAAGAATACTGTAGGTAGAACAAGGGATTTGGGGTCAGTAACCAATGCACTTATTTCAAGTTTTCACAAAATAGTAAAAACTTAACACTAAGTATAGAAGGCAGAATCACAAAGAACAGAGATGTCAATCCTGTGCCTCAACTAACTTCTCCAGCAAGACATTCCAATTGCAATCCTACTAGTATTCTTGAGTCTTTGGACAAAGACGAGCCACAATAGGTTTTGTTAGTGCAAGGTAAATCAAGGGAAAAATTTGGAGACCCTATTGTAAAGATTAATTATAAAATGCAAGAAAGATTTCACCAATGAGTTTGATAAAACTCAATTTCCACTAGCCAATATTTACTGTAGGTTTCAGAAATCATGTTTAATCAAGAAATCACAAAGCTCTAGTAGTCCAGGTTGCTCTAATACCACTGAAAATTCGAGAGATACTAAATATTAACCAAGATTTCAAAACCACAATCATAAACTGAAAATAAAGTGCAGAATATATAAATGAACACAGAGAATTTTTTGGTCGAACCCTCAGAGGTTCGATGACCACTTCTAACGCCTAATCCCCTATTGAGCATCCATTAAAATGGATAAAACTCGGTTGCACTATAAAGCCCAAAAATCAGGCATCAAATATACAATAATGTTCCAGAAAATACAACAATTAAAGTCACCAAGACTTATCTTTAAAATAAGGCACAAATCAAGCCTCACTCCACTAAGGATTCAAAACCCGGATCACATAGATCACCAAAACCGAACTACCCTCCTCGAACCACAAAAAATGGGTGCTCTTTCACAGAATATTACTTTCCACCAAGGAACTATACAAATCAGCCTCTATATTATACATTAATAGGCTGAAAAACACTAAGTTTTTCGTAATAAAAGTGGGCAACAAAGAGTCACACGGATTTGACTCAACCAAGACCAACTTAGC